>NC_034414.1:47514762-47814762 GCF_002078875.1 Numida meleagris | reverse complement strand
TGTGCCTTCAGACAAGGCTTTCTGGAATTAGCATAGTAGTTGTACAAGGCAGTACATATAGATTTGGAGCAAGAGTTTCTTTTGTACTGTCTCAAAGTTCAAATACTTTGGTTTTTTGCTAGATTGTTTTTTTTTCTTTTTGTAGGAGGAAGAGGGAGATTTCCAACAAAAGTGATTTTTTTGTTTTTCCTCTTCCCTTGGGATTTTTACAATCTCTGAAACAAGGATGGCTACAACTTGTTTTGAAAAGGAACTGCTCATGGGAATAATGCAGTGAAAATGTTCCCCAATAGAAAAAATTCAATGATCAAAGTTGTTACTTAAAGAAGGCTCCATAAAAGCCACTTCCAGGAGCCTCACCGGAACCCAGAGACTTACTAGGATTGAGACACAGGTACTTGTGTACCTGCCATATATTACCTTTCTGTGCTATTTCTACCCAGCGTATACCTGACTCTTGTACTCACTCCCTTGTGAGCAGAGAAGTATCTGTCTCATCTTTCTTTCAATAAAACTTTTTTCATAGACACCTCTTACTGTTAATTAGGCTTCACAATTTCCCCATGTTCATTTGCTACAACTCTATGCTTATGAAGGTATGATTTCTGTGGAAAACCTGGATTACAATGAAATAACCTTGAAAGCATGATATTTGTCCTTTGGTTCCTGGATGAGAATCATCTGTAAACTGCTGTTGTCATTGCAATCCAATATCTCTACACAGAAATAGGAGCCTGTGCTGCCCCATTCCAGTCACACTTTATAATAACTGTGCCTCCTCCTGCAAACAGCAGCCAGGTGAAGCATCAATTCCTAGATTATCATATCCAGTCACTGATACTGAAAGGCAAGTGTTTGTCAGTAGCATGCATCTGCCTGTCATAATGTTAAGACTCATGATTTCAAACACAGCTTAGTGTATGCAAGTGCTAGGATGCACACACAATGAACTTGTACTGCATCAGAACTGAGTCAATGCCTGTCTCTTACTCCATCTGGAAAACTAAGATGTTTAGCAACTATGACATACAACAATTCCATACAATGTTATACCACAGTAAAAAAATGCACAAAAATCTGACAAAATCCAGAAAAGCTGCTAGAAAAATCTCAACAGTAGAAAATAAGCACTTCCTGTATAAATCTCACTTTCTTTTTGTACCCACTCTAATCACACTGGTATGTCTTTCATTATATTTCCACACAAAACTTGTGTTGGCGCTATTCTCTATTAGAGCTCTCACCTCCATATAGTTTGCCATCACATCCAAACTTTCTCCCATCAAAATTCACGATGATTAACTTGCATTTCTTTTCTGTGATTGTGGCAGTACTTAATCAACAAAGTCCCTATCTATATGTATTTATATAGATATACATGTATATATACACACATACACATGACAAATACTGTTGCAGTTATCCTCTCTTCCAGTGTTTGGAGTGACAGGCATCCTAGAAGGTGAAGGCATACACCACTCCCACAACCACAATATTTCCAATTGTTGCTATGATTGCAATCCATAACAGTATGGCATCGTTTGAAGATCGGGATGTTTCTTCTGGTGGATTCTGCATGGAAGAAGCTGCATGGACATTGGCTGATGAGTTAAACAAGGAGTACTCTGTACTAAAGTCCTCATTTGGCGAGTCCATAAAGGCTCCTCCCATAACAGGAAGCTGTGAAGAAGAATATAGCAAAATTAGATTGAAAGTCAACACACGCATTTGTTTGGTTTCAAAGTCATTACGAAAGAGTAACCACTAGCCAACCTCCCAAATCACTGAGGTTCCATGTTCATGGTGCTACGCTGTCAGGACTATCATACACACACTTTATGCTATTTCTTCCATTTCTGTTAGGATTAATGTTATTGAAAGAAACCTTTGTATATTGCATATACCATATAGCAGAGCTAGCTTACAGGCTCCAAGTCCAGCTACATCATCATATGACATTGAAAAGAAATGATAAATGATAAAGAAAATGAAAATGATGCTATGAAATGATAAAGAAATGATAATCCACAAAGCATTCATGTACCAAAGCACAGCACCGTAACTGTTTCAAGGCTACCAGCAATGGACTCATCAAGTAAGAACAGTGAGCATGTCAGCAGGGAAATTTGTTCCACTTTTATGTATGACTTAGAAGTGAACACTTAATTTACATATGCAAACAAAAACATATGAATTGCAGAAGTTTTTACAGTAAAGGAGATGGAGTGTACCAAGTGCACTAACTTCACTTGTAAAACATATCTTCTATGTGTTATTATAAATCTATAAATTCTGATAATTCTATAAATCTAAAGATTATTAATCTACACAGTGGAAAAATTCAAATTCAATTATGATAGGCTTCATAGCAATGAAGTTAGTGACAGATTTCCAGCACCACTCCCACTCACTGGGAGTGACAAAACTTAGTAGTTTTGTCAGTGGTACCACGAAAAGTTTTCAATTCTCCAGTTGCAAATGTTTTTGAGGTTTTGGCATCGTTACTCTTTCCAAATAGGCCCCTCATCCTCTATGTCTGAAACCAGAGTCTCTGGCCCAGTAACAACAGAATAAGAATCCTCCCTTCTTCAGTACTAGTAATAGTACTGTTACAGCTAGCAGCAGGACAGTGCTGCTGAAGCCACTGTAGCCTATGAACACTGGAGGAATAACTAACTGCTATAACCACGAGCACTAAATTACCATGCCCAGTACTCACTGTGCTAGAAAATCAGTGTCTTTCAACACTTCATCCTTCAAATCCTGCAACACATTTTGATTCTCCCATTGGTACCAAGCTACACCCCACCTGTCTGCCTGGAGCTGTGCTGTGGAGGTTGCTAAACAAGAGGATTCAAGGATAAGACACCTCTCCCCTCCCACAGTGGTGGCTGTAATCAACAAAATAGACAAAGAATTTGCTAAGTAAGTGTGACAGCAAAGCAGTTTTTTTTTTTTAATTGATATTCAGAACATTCTACAATGCAGTCTCTTTCAAAAACTGACAGCCTAACAGATTTTGTACTAGAAAATACTGTGTCACATTGAAAATGAAACAGAAAATGATTAAAGACTGCAACAGTTATGTCATACATCCCAATCCACATTAAATAAAATGATCTTTGAGAGCAAATAAGTGATATGGTTAGACAGAAGCAGTTTGCAAGAAACCAAACAGGAAATTGCAAAAGTCAGGTCTGATACGTTGCCCCTGCACCAAAGATTTTTTGCTTCTAATTTCAACACTGTGCTTTAAAGAGAGAAAAAGCTTCAATTTCGCAACAAGCCCAGCTTGATCCTTGAATCCAACAGCACCAGAATCTTTTACATCCTGGGATTCGATAGGGAAAACAGTTTAATCAGAATTCCTTTTTATGTAGATTGAAGTCAAAATTGGCTTTTATAGAAAACACTTGCAACAAGAACATTCATGCAGAAGTAAGTGCTGCCATTTAGCAGCTGTGGAGATACTCCTTAAAGTAGCAAACGATGGGCATATATTTACCACAGCAGCAGCAAAATGCTCAGTCTGAGATGCTTCTCTTTTTAGCATTTACATTGATCAAATCTACAAAGTCTTTCAACTAGAGCAGCCATCCTTGGTGATTGATTATGGAAGACACAGGGGTACATGTAAATGTGCGTTTGCCCAAGACCGTGGGAGGTTGTGAGCCCTGTTCTGATAAGTGTTATCTGTTTTTTGGGCCATACATTCTCTACCTCCTGTGAATTATTTGAGCTGACAAGGTTCCACTGTGCCAGTCCACATGGTGCTGTCATAGGGGCAGGGAGCATGCGTGTAGCAGCACAGCTACACACCATGCTGCAAGTGATGTCAGATCTGAGCTTCCTCATTCCGTGCAAGGCTCAAACAAGCTGTTTTCACCATCTGAGGGGAACACATGGTGAAATAGCTCATCTGAGTCTCCAAAAGGCTTGCAGTGACCTGACATAAAACCCTGATGTTCAGCACCTGGCACAGGCTCTTTCTCTAAAAGTGACTTCCAGTTTTTCTGTTTGTAGGTCAGTGGCACTTTCACCACAGATCTGGAAATAAATCTCACTGTTGATATCCCATTTGAAAAAACATTGATTCTTACTAAATTTTCATTCTCCCCTTCTCATTGATAAAAGCCTGTGAGAATAAAAGAAAAAATATTCAGAGCAGAAGCTGCGAAGCAAGATAAACAGCATGAGAAGGCAAAGCTGAGAACCAAGGACATCTCCAGAATACACCGGAGAAAGAAAGTTCAGTTTACAGTTTTTTTTTTTTTTACAGTTTAGCAACAAGTGTCAGGGATTGTAACCATTTACACCCAACATGACTGTGAACTGCTTGCTCTGCATATGTAGGTTCGGGGTATACAGAACAGTGGAAAATTACCGGGTTAAGCTAGTGCAGGTATAAAAGCCTGTAGACGCGGGTAATAAATGACTTCGCTATGCAACTGCATCGGAGTCCATGAGCTCATTGCCGCAAAAGCCTCATGTAAGAACACAGGAATGGCCATAAAGTATCTGACAGAAAGCTGATTTTCTGGGCTGTGACTGGCTTTAAGCTCCAACAATGGCTCTAAATGCTCAGAAAAGAGTAACAGCACAACTGGACAAGTATATGCGATCCTACTCCTTAACATCTCAATTGTTCTCAGCTAAGGTAGTTTGTAAACCCAATGCCATTACTCTGGATTTAATAACCAACTCTCAAAGAATTTTGTTACCATGAACTTGGCAGCCTCCACTCAAGCTCATCTAAAGCCATGCATGCTTCTCAATCCAGCCTCTTGCTGCCACTTAACTGAAAGGGTTGCCCAGTGATTAGCGCCTTGTAAATAGGCTGTGGTGGACACACCTGGCTCTCCAGAGGAGAGGGAAGCACAGGGAAAAACATCAACTGGTGATCTACCTTTATGGTAGATTAACCTCAGTAAGATGAATTTCATCCTTAGCCTTGATGTCTTTGTTCTGTCAAAAGGTACAATATCTTCCCTCTTCAGCCTTATTTGAGATATTGTATTAAAGCTTGTGAGACATCCACACCCAACACTAACGGGAGCTGTGAAGTGTGTGTAATAAACTGTAGGCTAAGGGGAGAAACACCCTGCAGTGCTTCCTGTCTTTGCTCCACTTGCCTATCTGTGCCTCTGCAAAACACATGACAATTTAGTTTAGCCAAGAACTTAACCCACATCACTGATGTTATGCAGGCATCCTCAGAGGGTTTTATAGCTGGAGCAAAGCAGTGCAGCACCTGTGCCACATTCCCCAAAATCACTGTGTGAGGAGACCAGGGAAAAGGGTTAACTGGGAAATGTGGCAGTGAGGGACAAGGCAGAAGCAGATGGTGAGGGAGAGTCAATAAAGCTAAGTACATATCTTGCTAAATGGCTTCTGGGAGCAGCAAAGAAAGGATTTGAACAATTAAATAACAACAGGCAGAAAACCAAACAAAATATTAAGAGGTAATGAGAACACCCACTGTGCTGAATGCCTCCTGCTGGCATCCAAGAGGATGGCTGAGGGTCAGCAGGAGCAGAACAAGGCTCTTGAACAATTATGTGATACATGTGCCTGTTAGCAGAAAAATCCTGTTTTATAACTAAAATGATTCACACGAAGGAAAGAGAACATGGCAGGTTCCAGCCACCAATAGTCTAAAAATGATGGCTTTCTTAAGTAACATCAGATAAAATCCATCATTTAGCAATAACATTGTTCTATTTCTTTGAGAATCAGGGGACATCTTTTACAGCAAGCTAGACAAGTACGACATTCAGTTCCTGCTATGTTAGAGGGAACCCAGGCTCAGCAGAGAGATTTGAAAACACAGCTTTATCTTCTAGTAGCTGTTTTCAAGGGTCTAGGAAACCTCAGCAGCATCTTTGACAGATGTGATGGACCTTGGGCTTGGCTGCAGACTTCTCTGGAAATGAGATACTAATAGGTGAAATGTCACCCCAGCTCAAATGTTGTCTTGTAAAATTGCTGTTGTTGCTTCAGAATATCGAAACGTTCAGTTTCTTTTAGGTTACGTGATATATTCTGAACACATAGCAAAATGAGTATTTCCTTCTGGCCTAGCAGCATGTGATCACTGCAGTGGATACTCGTATCTGAAAACCTTCTAGCTGCAATCACAAATCAATCTGACTAATGCAGTTGCTGAAGATGACAGCAGTACACAAAAAGTATCATAATCACATTTAAATTCTTAGGGTCTTTTTAAATACATATTTTGCATTAAAGAGATATCCCACATGACCAATATTTTCCCCCACACTAAGTCTCTTGCTTCTCACAGAATCATGCATATATGTAATTCACCTCATCTAGGGCATGTACTATTATGCAAATAAAGAAGACCTTCCTGTTATTTATCTACTGGTAACATCTGGAGAACCAATTTCTTCCATCCACCATTTACCAGAACATCATCCTATTGCTTACCACACAAGGACTGGCTACACAGTGACAACTAGGACTGTTAGTTGATGTTCACTACTAGGAGATTAGTTAAAATGCTTTAAATCCCCACACAACCAGAATTAAAGCGCACCTAAGGCAATCAATCTTATTTAAGGTAATTAATAGGTCTAATTCTGAAGGGGGAGAATCCATGCAAATACTTTATGCAGATAACTTGAAATTCTCACTTCAATTAATTCAGATCCTTACTTCACCCTAAAATCACAGTCTCAGGTTGACAAGCTTAAAAAAACCTGCTGCTTATTTTCAAAATATAGTTGTCAAATTACCCTACCAGTGGCAATGGAAAATTTTCTCTCTAATTTGAAAGCATCAAGATTTCATGTTTCATTTTTAATCCCTTTGAAAAAACTCTATCTTATTCCAATTAATCTCTTGATTTTCTTCCAGTTCATCATGTTCCTAGGGCCTGTGTATTACTTCCTTCACTGCTTTCCTGACTTGTGCTAGGCAAGATAAGTTTTTGTCCTTTTAGATGAGACTAACGTTCACAGCTGTTCCTTATCAGCAATATCTCAGATACCAGAGGTGCAAGTTTCAGCCTTGCTGTTGACCACAGGAAGAGTTGTCATGCCCAACAAGTGTCTAGATATTCAAGAAAGATCGTCCAAAGATGACCAGAGCTGCAGCAGACACTTCAATTCTGAGTTTGCTCTTAGATGTAGAAACTATTTTTGTCTTAACTAAGGAAACCCACTAGGGGATGGAGCTCAGCTAGATCTTTATCCCTAAGCATGGCCACACCTCAAGTACCTTGTAAGAGAACATGCCTTGTGCAGACCAAAGCACTTATCTGTGCAAAGTTATTCTGCTGAACCAGCTGAAAGAAACAGTGCAAATAACTGACATGAAGATGTTTCCATCCTGATTTTTTTCACTCTCATATTTCTGCATAAGTAGCACACAAGATATCTTAGTGATAAAGACATTGCAATTCCATTCCCACAATCTACAACTCCCAAACGCTTCCTTGAAATAGCTCTTATTATTTCAAAAAGTCCTACTGCTTTCAAATTGACTGCTATTAGTGTCAATTAACTGCTCTTGGATCTCATCTTCCAAGTGTGGAAGACTAAGAAGAAGTAAAAGTCTTTAATTGCTGAAAAATGATGTCTCAAATGGAAACAGAGGAGGGGTTTCTCATCACATCCCTAGTCCCAAGAGTTCCTCCTCTCCTTCCAGCCAATGTCAGCAGTGCTGCATCAAGAAAAAAGGAAGCTTTGCTCAGAGCTGAACAGAAATAAAAACACCTGTTTTTAAGGAAGAACAATATGGAGGAAAAAAAAAAGAACATTGCATAAGCATAATGTCTTACAGGATGGAGATATTGCTGGCTGGAAGCAAGCACACAGCCATGCACTATCAAGTGGAAGTTTCAGTTGTTCTTACACAGAGAGTAAGTGGCTATTGAGTGCTGGAGGGTAAAGAGGAAAAGAAGTGGTTGTAATGATGTTCTGTATCTTCAAGAGGAAAAAACATTCCCACCATAAACAGAAAGTCAAATGATGAGGTTTAAACGGAAAACCATAGAGCAGAGCTCAAGAGCAGGTATATAGGAATAACTAAATGAAGCCTAATCCCATTTTTCAATATGAAAAAGGGCAGCACAAGCCCTTCCTCCATTGTGATCTTTGAAGTCATGCTCATTTGTGACAAAGCATCAATACCTCATGACAGATTTGTTATTGTGGCCAAGATATCTTAGTAGCAAAGAAAGGGGCTGATGGCTACATTTTTTAGAAGTTTCTTTTTCCTCTGTCTCCCTCAGCCTAACATTATGCTTAGGCTATTTCATGGAAGGAGGCAGTGGTGTAGCAGTGGGGAAAGGATGGGAATTAGTAGCCATTCGTGGCAATGGAAGCAACAATACAATTTCCGGATGAAAAATCATTAGACTTGAGAAATGAGCAAAAGCCGTGAGTATGTAAATTACTGTATCCTTCGGTATTCAATAATCAGGATGCTTCTCACAGAAACTAAAAGAATTTCAAGGGGCTGGTGTTCAGGGAGTTAGACCTAGAAGGATATTTTGGACATCATCTTACTCCTCTAGACAAAAATATAAATTGCATACAATTTCCTCTGTGTTGCATATGCATATGAACATGTCGATCATGTTCAAACTTAAATCCAGTAGGAAGAAAAATCTTGCATGCTAGCTCCAATCCCTGCTACACAGCCCATGAAAAATTAATTGGCTGAGATTTAGCTGCACCACAGCAACAGGCATGATATAGCTTAGCTCTATTTCAGAGAAATTATTTACTATTCCATGAAGACTCAAAAGCTTTCAAACTATACATTTGATGTTTTACACAATGATGGTTGCTCTACAAAAGGCTGGGATACATCTGCCTGTTAAGGGAAGTAATCACTACCACTGCAGCTCTGCTGTACCTAATGATAGGGTATAAATGCCTCATTTTCAGCACCTTGGAAACAGCCACCTGGAATCTATCCTCAAATATGATAACAGAAGAGGCCAGTGTCCTCATCATAACACAAATCCCCTGGGAAAAAAATCATTCTGACTTCCAGAAATTCATTTACCCATGCAAAATACTTTCAGGCATCCAACAGAAAGCCTTAAAATGGAAATTAAAACAATTTAACAGTCTCAACTGAACCCATAATTATTATTTTCCTAAAGTTTATATAAGCTATCAGACTCCCTCAAAAAACATAAAAGAGAGAAAACTGATAATAATGTAAACAATTTTATTTAGGCTATGTGTCATTTTCATCCAACACTTTATACCACTTTATTTTATTCTTTCATTTTCACGTTGCATCACATTTTCAAAAAGAAAAAAAGAGGGAGGGCTGAGGTATGCCAATAAAGTATCTGAGATATATCTCTCAAGTATTAAGCCTATTTTTATAAATACTTTTGCTTGCCTACTTGACATGTAGTTCAAGACACACCAAAAGCCCAAGAGTCAGAAAAAAATGATGTATTTCACTTGAGATGGAAAAAAAAAGGTGGAAAAAGCTGACACAGTGTTAACCCTCTTCATGTCTGGAGACCATATGAGCAGCAGCATGCGTGAAGGTCAAGTAAAGCATACAAAACAGCTTCTAGGAAGACAGGAGGACTGCCAAATGTTATTCCTACTGTGTGCACTTCACTTGATAGAATACCAACATCTGGCAGACTGCCGTGCTTCTTGATTCCATCAGGCACACCAGGCTCAACATATGGCTTGAACAACCTACAGACTGCACATCCCTCTCACTTATTCTGTAATGCTTAAGGCGTGGTTTATACCTGAAGAAGAAACCACATTAATGTGCTTGAAAATTAATTATATTCTATTATATATTATGGTATTATATATTATATTGTATTTTGGCCACGAGTGAGCTAATCATACAATACGCAAGAGAATAAAAATTAGAATGTGAGAAAACGTTGAAAATTTCCTAACTTTTGGAATTTGAGAAGGAACTCATAGAAAGCTTTTTTCCAAAGATTGAATATCAAGAGGAAGCTAAAAGCTTGGTCACCTGTAAATCTTGAGTGCTCAAGAGCCAGGCAAGTGCTATGAGGCAACTGTTTTAGCCATCTTCTAGGATTTACTGATCCCACAGCAGAGCTCAAGGAAAAGAATTAACATGTTTCTCATCCACTTTGGTGCAAAGTCAACAGGCACAGTTTAAATACATTTCACAAAAGTCTTAAAATAAGCCTGGATCACTTTGCTTTGAAGTAGAGGAGGAGCACCCATATGGGACATTTCACTGGGCCTTTTGAAGGGCAGAAGGTCTCATCAAAGTGTGAGAACAGCCTTCCTCAGAGCCAAATATTCCATATGTTTTCACAAACCCAGATTCCCCCATCCTAGGTTTTGCTCATATATTAAGACAATAAAGGGATGATTAAGTGTGGCTGAACTAGACAGCAGCTGATGACATCTTTATCATGCCGAAGTAAACAGAACAGCCAAACCATCTGTGTTATGTTTAAAACTGTTCAAACAGTTCAAAGAACATTACAGAAAAATATAATAAATTATACATTGATGTTATCTCTCTAGATAAGTATGAGTCTATATATTTATGCACAAAGTAGCATTCCTTAGTGACTGTTTATATACACATGCGCAGGATGGGCTCAAATCAATGTATAATTTATTATACTCCTATTTGCAGTTCGATGTTTGTACTTTGAACTGTTGCAGTTGGCAGGGCTGCACAGGATAATTAAAAGGAATGAATACGTAACAGTTTTCCTTGGGAATGAGTATTTTCCTACACAAAAATGACTTCAAAACATCTTCTTCAGTTATTTCTGTGTTATGGAAGGGAGAGCAGAAAACAGAGAAAAGGAGGCAAAACTTATTGTATATGCATTCTTTTTCTTCATTTTATTCAGTGTAACCTGAACTATGGAATTACCACTGGTCTGGAGGACTGAAGCAGGGAGCTAGAGCAGTGTGCTAGCCTCACAAACTTTTTCTTTTCCAGTGCCCTGTCATCTAGGGGTCTTTGGAGCAATGCTTTGAAAGTGCAAGCATCTTAAGGCACTTAAAATAAATGGAAGAGAAATGTTCTTGTCCCTGAGGTTGATAGTGTCCCCGAGCCTGACTGAGCTCAAGTATAGAAAAAAAATGATTACCAGCAGCACAGTGCAACAGAAGAAGAGTCTTTCCCATAAAGGATCTCAAAAAATGATCAGGAAATGGGCTAATTCCAAGTTCAGGAAGGGTTTCTCCAAAGCCTGACAGGCAAAGTAAAAATGCAGACCTTCCTTCAAACCTGAAGTTCGGAACCCTTTGAACTTCAGCTGGTAAAAGCAACAGAACAACATAGCTAAGGGATACCTTGGTGCTTTAGGAGACAGGATTCAGAGCAAAACAAGTGCACACACATACGCTTGTACTGATACTCACTTGCACATGCAATCAAGTATATGATAATGCAGTGGCATTTTGCACCTACACGTGCAAATTAAAAAAAAACACATCTAGTCAAAAGCAGCCCAAAAGTGAGAATGAACTTTAACTACTGCAATACAAACAATTGGGAAAGAAAAAAAAAAAAAAAGCAAAGTGCACCGAAATCCAAAAGCCTGTTTTATTAAACCCTTAGCATAAATCCCATAAGAACAGCTGAAAAAAATGGCTGAAGTAAAACACCTAACTCTGAGAGACTTTAGCGTGTACAACACAGCGCTGTTCCCATCATAACCGTGTTCTTCAGTGATGGATGGCACTCCAGGTGATCTACTAGTTTCCCTAGCACTAGGGTCATATTGGCAGACCTTTTCGTGAAATGACAAAGGAGATAAAAATTGAGAGGTCAGAAAGATTCTCACTGAGACATCGCTGGTTCTGATACTGGCCCAGCTCAGTTAAAAATGAAGTTTGGAGATATCCCTGCACCATTTAGTCCAGCCATTGAAATCACAATAAGGGAAGCCTGTTTAAGAAAGATACCAATAGAAATCTCATCTGAGCTCACCCCAAAACATTCTGGAGGTTGCTGGGTCCTGGTGACCAGAAGGGCTCTCCCTCTCCCCAGCAGCATGGCAGATATCCACCTACCCACGCTCTACCAGCGCCAAAGCCTTCAGAACTGCAGCACAACCCTTTTCAAGCTGAACATCACTTGTCATAAACACAACAGAGTAACATTAATAAGCAACATAGTAGCCCTTCAGTAACAATGGTACAAATATCCAATATTCATAAAAATTTAAGCATCCCCTAATCTTTAAGCACTGACATTCTGACACGATGAAGAGCTCCACTTCAAAAATGTCTCCAGGAGACTTATGCATCCCATACTACCATTCTTTGTCTTGCACAGACAAATCTGTATGATGATGAGGTACAGAGAGGCTCAGGGAGAAGTCACAGAGAAAAAGGATTGCAACAGATGCCCCTAGGAAACACAAACCATAGAGGTTCACTTCACCTGGTTTGCAACAACAGAAGTAGTCTCTCTCAAAAACACTCTCAAACTCACCATCCAGACAAAAGGAGGCAAAGGTAGAAATTTAAACTGGGTGTCAGGATTTCCCTTTAGAAGATCCATTTGCAAAATCTGAGAATGTAAGTATTTACAGCTGAGGGAGTGCACACATTGCCCATTTGCAAGGTTATATTAGAAACTTTTCTTAGGTGCTGACAGAAACTTATTTCTGTGTTCCCACTTTCATTGTTACATTTAAGATTTTAGAGCTGCAATAAAAAGTAGCAGACAAAAATACATCTATAATTATCTACAAAGACCCATCCCAGAGGTAACTGAATCAATAAAATAAGAATACAAGAAATGGCAGAGGAGAAGAGAAAGATTAAGATGTCATTTCTTTTATTCTGAGTTTTCTTATTTTTAAAGTGCCCTGAAAGTCATGAGTCCTTCTGTAATACGAATGGTTGTACACTGAAAGCATACTCAAAGAGATAAAGGTAACATCAGATAACAAATGTATGACCGTAACAAGCAGATAAGCGTGTTCACCTGAGTTAAAATGAGGTCAATTAGAAGGTTTAAAACATTCCCAAATAAAGTTTCCTACATATTTATTGACATCCCTGTTCACAATACAATCTTTTATATAATATTTCTCTGAGATGTCTTAGAACTCCATAAAAGCACAGATGTGCTCAGAGTGCTTTTCTCCTAGCGCGTTCATTAACTGATCCAGTTCTCCCTTGAAGATAAATTGTAAATCATGATGTAATACCACATAATACACACCCTGACTGGAGAGACTGTACACAATTGACCTCTGTAATACATCCTTAAAGGAGAACATAATGCCTTTCATTTGTGGTTTACCATTACTTGAAATTCCTCTAAGTTAAGGAAAGACATTATTTATCTATTGGCAAGTACATTGAAATAATTACAGAATAAAATCACATTTAATCCTGTTGCTAAAAAAGCATGATGCAAATATGACTGATAAAATGCAATACATTGTTGCAAGAGGACTGTCCAGCTTAAAAATTCACCATCAGCTAAAAATAAGCTAATAAAAATAAGTTCCAGCTCAGTTCAGGGACCAGTGACCTAGAGAAGTCGGAAAGTAAAACAAACAAACAAACCTTCCCAGACTGGGATGTGTGTAAAACTTGCAAGTATTTCTAAACTCTTTTATTTCTATATTGCTAATATGAATTCAAAATTAAGTCAGCAAAACAAACAGATGAAATTTAAAAGATGAATATGATGTGGTTTCAGGCCAGTTCCAAACCATATTCAATTACAACACAACCTACAGGGCTTCGATGCCAGTGGAAGAGTTCTAGGGGCTTCAAAGCAGAAACACTAGTGGCCATAGGCAGCCGCTCAATTGAATAGTTTGAGATACAGTGGGCACCATGGGCAAGCAGGATAGTGCTCATCAAGAAACTCTTACTTGCATCCTTGCTATTACTCAAGTCAGTACCTTGGAAACAGTCCTCCTTTTATCTATTTTTCATGTTCTATCTTCTTCATAAAAGTTGAGGGTTATTTATTGAGAAATGGTTGAGCTTTGCTTAGTTTTAGTTTACACAAACCCTACCACACTGATGGCCCAGTCTTGTCTGGACACTTTCGCTACAACATTATTCATTTGCTGCTATAACTAGTAATTGTGCCAGTGGCTCTTTATACCAAGATCTAAAGTGTAAGCAACCATCTGCTGTTGAATACCCTGTATCAGTGCATGGCATATCCACACCTGCTGTACATACCCAGAAATCAAGCCAGTGGATGCACTGGACCCAGTTCTCTTTTTTTTAGACTTATTCCGATGTTTATTGCACTAACATCAGTTTGGAGGAATAACAAGCAAAAAAAATCACCCATCATTTTTTCACCTCATTTATGTTAGGAAGCACAAGAGTGAGATGCAACAGTGAAGAGTTTGCCCCTTCAGAACTGCCTAAAACCAAGTAAGGATTCCCCCTGGAAAAATCTTGAAGACAATCAAAAAGGTAGAGTTTCAGTATCTTGAAGCAAGTCTCTAAAGAAACCTGTGATATAAAACACACTTATACAAAACACAAAAAGGCAGCAAGTCAAACCTCCTCAGGAGGGACCGTATGAAATGTGACCGTCCCAGTAAATAAAAGAGCAAATGCAGCATGGTTAAACTTTAATTCTATTTGGCTCTCTCAAAGCAGATGCTTGCAGACAGATTTCTGTTTCAACCACTAATGACTGTCATACACAATCATGTCACTGATTTCAGAGGGCTGCAGGGTTTATACGCTTGCAGGCAAAACTGACAAGACACAGCTAAAGAATACTCACAAAATCCAAAACCCTGCTTAGTCCAACAGGGACATTTAAACTCTGCAATCAAGATAAAAGAATCACTGTGCCATGCAGTTTCAGTACTTCTAACAGGGAGAGGAATAATCATCAGATTGTGCTGGTGCCTGTTACAGCTTCTGTGTATAAAACAATGGCCCTCCTGACTGTGGCTCGGAAAGTCACAGTGCTGCCCTCCTCAGTGCTCCCAGGTCTAGTTTTCTGGATCATAACAGAATGATAACAGGAGGTAATTACTAATGCAGAGACAAAGATAGGCAAGGGGACATGAGGAAGAGGTGTGTCAGAAATATGTGCAAGGGAAGACAATCTGTTGGGACGCCATATATAATGTATGTACTTCAACAGTACATACTGTACCAGTACAGGCCCAGAATAAATCTTCTCCAGTCTTCTCTCAAATTTTTGAAATTATAAGCCTTAGATATAAGCTCCATAAGCTTTTACAATGGACCTTGGATAACTTCAGGGTTTTTTTTCTGCAAGATCTAGATAGAATTAGAATACTCATTCCCTACTCCACGGCCATGTTTCTAAAGTCTGAGCTTGTAAGATACAAACAAGATAAGATTGCATCAAAATGGCGCTCAAGTCTGGAAACAGCAAAAGACTTGAGTTACGTAGAACTGCCTTCATGATTTTACCAATTTTACCAAGAATTTTACCAAGAACAGCTTCTTGTTCTCACCACTCAAATAGAGAAAGCAGAGGAAACATTAAGAAAAAACCTTTTGTCTCTCTCCTTCACTTCTAAGAGTGGACAAAGCCTCAGCATGAAAAAAGGGACTAACAACCAAATATCCACGTGCACATAAGGGTCATCACTGACATTAAACACTTTCTTCAGGTATTAAGTAAGGATGCCAAGCTGTGTATTTCAGCTCTGGCCATGGTGGCGTTTTCCTTTCCACAAGGCAGTACATTACCGCAGTACTGTTAAAAACAGTGACACCATCTCTGAAGTGACTGCAGAGTCTGAATTTTACATGTCAGTCCCAAACTCAGCAGAGTTGTTCAGTAACCTGACCAAGCCATAACAGAAGGGTTAGCTTTCCTACTTCTCCTTCCATTAGGACTCATTTCCCACTCAAGTCCTACTGTGCAGGCACCATTCAATTTTCCACAAATTGAAAATGCCCATTTTGGAAAACACCACTGTACCACTCTCCACAGATAACCACATTCGCTGCAAATCTGACCACTACCCATCTCTTCTGTTTCAAGCTACCTACAGTTGTACCACAAGGAAAAATAGCAATGGAACATTAACAATTCATTCCAGTCCTGCTGACCTCATAGAGAAAAAGTAGAGAAAAAGAGAGGGAAAAAGAATTTCTAGAAAGCATTGAAGTGTATGACTCATTTTTTAGCAAACGTCATTAGATCATACCTGCTTTCAGAATGACCTGGCATCTTTCAGTATATCTTGTGCCAAGAAAATTTTTACCTATTACTCAGCACCAAGCCTTGGATGCCAATTGATCAGGGCCAATGAAGGCTCCAAATGACATTGGTCTTCAGTAAGAATCTGCTTGTGTAGAGAAGAGCAGCATGCCCACTGTTTTCAGAAAACATCAAGTATGGGCTATAGCAGGGGAACAGTCCTGATTACTAAATGTAATTACCTCATGTCAGATCTTTGTAGCAACATCTTTTATTGGGGTTAGGATTGAGGAAAAAAAAAAAAAGGAAACGCCCATTCTCCAAAGAACTTCTACCAGAATAAACAATCTTAGAATTAAGAATGACCCAGAGACATAGCTAGGTTATTCAGGTTGGGTGTGGTGAAGAAATCAAACTGAGGAGTCAGAGCAAAGATTATTTAGATTTCAGTCTCACACTGCTTCCTTTCTCCCATCTTACTCATCTCTCCTTCCCTGCTCCCATTACACTCCAATTTTCCCATTTTTTTCATCAAGTTCTACTTCTCTTATTGCTTCGATTCCAGTACTTGCAATCTGGTCTCCTGCCTTTGATCTGTCTCAATGAAACTCATGCATGATTTTGATCAAAAACTGCCTAGCATTCCAGAGATTAAAAGTGTACAGCTGATTCCCTGTTGCTTTTCGGTTTTGAGAGTAGAAAAAGCAAGATAAAGCAGCAACATCTGCCAGTAGTGCTTGGGCATTTATATAGAGAGCAAGATGACCCCCGTATGTGTTAACAAACTAAAAAAATAAAAGCAAGATATTTTATTGAAATATTGTATTATTTTATCATTATACTTTATTAAAATATGTTGTTTTGATTTTAGGCCTCCATTAATATTTAAGCCTTCATTACTTAATATAATTTAGATTGTGCCTTTTATTTCCTCTGCAGAAATGCAAACAAGATACTTTGTGCATGAAAATTTTGATAATGGGAGAGTGAATTATGGGATACTGATGTACTCAAAATATTAATGTGATCTTTTGTTGATTAAGAGATATGTTACTAAGATAAATGTTTCAGTTACTATTAATAATTTATTTCAGTGAAAAAAATCAAACATTTTTACACAAATTTCTGTAATAAGATAAGGAAAAGATACTTGTTCGGGCCTCCTATTCTAACCTGACAACTAAGAATGAAAGCCACATTTAAGATAGTATCTTCCAGGTAATACCCTTTGTATCTGTTGGCCATATCATTCTGTCAAATAAAAAGAGTATGAAAGAAAAGAAGCTACCAGCAAGGCTAAACATGATTTTAATAAAAAATGAACTACTAATTTGTATCAAGATCTCAGAAGAATTAAATCTGCATCTTTTTGTCACAGAGTGAAAATAAATGAATCAAAACCAGAACAGTGCTACCTGGACTTATCTTGAACTTTCTGCTTGCTTGAAAAGCTTGTTTTAAAAGATGGAGTGGAGCGAGGAAGTTCAGAGCAGCTACAAACAACTATAACTTGAGCAGAGAAGTCCTGGAAAGAGTACAATATTTATCCCACCTTCACATACATGCATAATGACAACTGCAATTACAGTGACAGGGTGAAAAAGGTAAACAAAGACTAACAACCTGGAATGGACTATGCAAGTAGAGTGATGAACTGATGCATAAAAACTGGATCTAAACACGTGCTTTTGAAATCCAGATCTGAGAACAGATGCATAAACAGCAGCATGAAATTGTTTTTTATCTCAGTTAAAAATAATCATTAAAAAACCCTACTAACAGAAAAGGGGAAGAACAGGGGAGGTTCAGAGTGGGTGTGAGGAAAAGGCTCTTCACCAGAGGATGGTGGGCATGGCCCCAAGCTGCCAGAGTTTAAGGAGCATCTGGACAGCACTCTCAGATGTATGGTCTGACTTTTGGGTGGTTGCATGTGGAGCAAGGAGTTGGACACGATGATCCTCATGGGTCCCTTCCAACTTTGGATATTATATGATTCAATATGTATGGATAGTTCAGAACGGATGCAAACATGCTTTCATTTCCCACACACAGAACCAACATTTAATACTAGTTTTCTCCACATCTGAGAAAAAGATGGAATTCCTTCAAAACACGTGTCCAATTGGCTGAATATTCCAATATCCATGATTTTTTTTACTCTTTATTTTATTACCACAGATGAATAAAAAGGACCTCATAGGAATTATAAAAATAAATAGAAATGTCTTAACTGAAACCTGATAACAAAGGAACAGGTGGCAGGTAAAGATGGAAATAAGCCACAGCTGGAAAGTTACAGGTATCAGCAGCTCAGCCATTGCTCAGTATTTTGCTGACTTTATTTAAATAGGACAGTTTTCAGAAGGTACTCAGGAATAAACAATAAAATGATTTTGTTGTATTTATGAAAGTACACACAAGATTGAAGAGATATGTGGGAAAAGGCACCTCTGTAGACAATGAAAGAGGTCATTGTAAGCTGACTAGAATTAGGAGATGACTTGGAAAGAAAATATAAAATGATGGATGAGATGGTTGGCTTGAAGGTTTACTTATGCTATAAATGGTTCTCCCTTTGAACACAGGAAACTAATTGAGACAGACAAAGCTGGAAATTAAGAAAAAACCCAGCTTATTTCTTTGGATAATTATTTCAGTTTTCCATATTTTCATGGCACTCCCACTTTTCTCTGCATCCAGCCAAGGAGGGGAGTGCTTCCCAGTCACCTATTCCCTCAGTATGTACTTTTCCCTCCACAGCTGTGTGTAAGGCCAATTTGCCTTTCACTTATGGACTCTGCAGTTGCCAAGCAGCTTGTGGGTTGAGAATGGTGAAACTTGAAATCCAAGGACTATCAACAAAGCACACATGACACTGGATGGATCAAGTTGGCAAAAGCAAGCAGGCTTACATCTGATCATGATTCCTGCATGTTTTTCCAACTCTCCTACATGTCACAGGCACGTGACAATTTTAACATGTGCATGGCTTTCCCTTAGACATAAATGCTTAACTCAGACAAGATGTGTTTATTCTCATCAATGATTTATTTGTGACATGAGCACAGAGTGCTCAGTATGCTCACACAGAGATGTGGACCTGAGAAGTCCCTTGAGCAACATGAGACAGAGGGTGTATGGGAAACACTCCTCCTCCTGGGCGCCTTTTCTGTTCTCTGGATAAAGGCACTTCCCTCTCTCTGAAAGATGAGGGCAGCTGCACCGGTGGGCAGCAGCAGATGGAGAGCAGAAGAGCAGTTGGACCCTCCACTCACTCGAGGGCATGGAGGGCCACTGCTCTGCCTGGGACATGGAAACCTGGATCTGGCTGCTCCTGCATATTGGTGATGAAGCCAGGGCTAGCCCTGTCCTTAAGCAGCCATAAAGCCAGGAGGCTTCTGGGCTTTCCCAGGCAGCAAGGAGAATATGCACAGACCCACACAGGTAGGCATCTGGTTTACATGATATAAATGCACATATGCCCTTACCTCTACTTTGCCTCCAGCCTTTCAGTGTCGATTGTTCCCATCAACCAGTTTCTTTGCAATGTTATCACATTTTCCAAAGAACTGGTTTAGAAGCTATTTAGTGACTTCTGTGAAACAGATTAAAAAAATAAAGTTGAAATGATGGTTTTGCTGACAATTCTTACAACAGAAATCCAGGGCTCAGTTTGGGCAGTTTAGTCATCCACAGTTGAATTTGGACCCACAAAAGTAAATGTAACCCATATAAAAAATGAAATAAATGCTCCTGCAGGAGGAACAGTGGCATATTTATTCACAGTAAAGGGGATGGAACACTGGAACAGGCTGCTCAGGGGCGTTGTGGAATCTCCTTCTCTGGAGATATTCAAAACCTGCCTGGACGCCTACCTGTGCAACCTGGTCTAGGGAGCCTGCTTTGGGAGGGGAATTGGGCTAGATGATCTCTAGAGGTCCCTTCCAGCCCCTACAATTCTGTGATATTTGAAAGATGAATGGAAGCTGTGCTGCTTGGAGTGCAGGTTCCTGCAATCCTGAACTCATGAAAGCAAGTTTGCTTTATGATTACTTGGAAAAACAGGAGGAAAAATGTGAGACAAAAAAAAGAAAATCAAACATGCAGACTGCTACCTTTTGGAAATTATAGTCTAGTGCCTCTAGAGAAATGCAGAGCTTTCTTGACTGGGAACCAGCTGGCCCACATCAGGAGGTATCAAATCCATCTGCAGCATCCTATGTAGGACTACACTTTTCAGTTATTGAATAAATTTATCCCTTAGTGGTTTGGAGAGACAAGCATCTTTGGTACTAGCTGATGAGGAAAGGAGGAGCAGCATCGCACAGACCCACAGCAAGGGCTGGGCACCAGAAGGTCAAATGGCAGCTGAGGTACTCAAGCACTCCTACATGCTGTGTCACCCAGGTGTTGGGTGCAAGGCTGCATCAGCACATTAACAACAGGCAGCAGCAGGGATGCAGCCTCCCAAAACAAGAGGAAACCAAGAAGCATAGGATGTTCCTCTGAAACTCTCTCTCCCCATAAACACCATCCATGCATTAGCACCCACCAGGTGCTGAGATTATAATCACACCATTTCCCACACTCTTTAGAAATAACTGAAATCCTAAGGGACCAGCAAGTCCCAGTAATGCAGTAATGAACACTGACTATGGGTCAGCCTGCTTACAAAAGCCCCCTGAGTAGCAGCCACTGTACTGGAGTACATCCTGTGGAGCCAGAGCTGCCAAGGGACAAAGAGCAGTGATCAGACTGTGGGCTCCCGGCACAAAACGCTTCCTGTGTGTGGTCCTCTCCACAGCTGTGAAGAGGAGGAAAGCAGAGAGAAGGAAAGACAGAACGCAGCATCCAGGTCGTCAAATATTGTGTCTCTACATGGTTTATTAGAGGTTCACACACATTCTGTTTATCCAGGATTATCTCACTTCAGTCCCAAAACCAGAGAACAAAACTTAATCCTGTCAACTTTTCTGACGGACTGCTTTGATTAGAAATGGCCTACTGTCAGCCGGTGTTTGACTTTAACAAATATTTAGCAACTAAACACACTATTACACTTGGCTTCATGCCAGCATTTATGGGGATCCAATGCTGGAAGATATGAGCTTGAGTATTTGTTTCATGGTTATCTAAGATAAAACGCTTATGTTTTCAAATGTTGGTTTTTTTGCCCCCAGTGTTTTCAAGCACAAGAGGAAAGCAATCTCCAATTGTTATTTCTTTAGACATCCACTCAAATACAAATTCACTCAGTCCTTTTGCAGTAAATACCAATTGCCTATGTGTGAGGTAGTCATCACTTCAGAGCTGGTAATAAAACCAGGGAACAAAGAGGCAGCACTGAACAAGAATTGCTGGGTACCTGCGTTTGGAGAGCGAAATCCATGCAGACAAGAAACCCATGCTTCCACTGCATAAGGATGCAGCCTTTATGTCGGCTCTTAAGTTAACAGAGAGAAAGGACAACCCTCAGGTCAAGCACTAGGTTGTAAATTGCACAGGAAGTGCTGTCAGAGCTATTTTCTTGTGCCTTTGTATTTTTCTAATGACCAACTTTCAAAATAAATCACTAATCATGCAACTGCACGAACAAACCAAGTTTGTTTATCCTCATGTCAGTGAGCAAGGAGCTGTAAATAGGTGTGACAGCTGCAGCATCTCCTCTGTTGTCACTGCTCTGCTCCTCCTGTGAGATAGGCGGAGAATGGGATGACTACCAGGGCTGACAGGAGCATAGTATGATCCTGAGGCAAGGAGCTATACATAAGCTGTATTACTCTTAAACATCTGTCAAAATCAGTACTCAGAGATGCTGCTCGTTTCAATAGGGAAGGGATTGCCCCATTCTGCAGCTGGACAGGCCTTTGCTGAAATGGTGCAGGCTGACAAGCCCAGGTTTCCAACCCTAAAATCAACAGCTAGATTCATTTTGAAGGACACAACACCATAGTTAAAACTACAAGAAAATCACAGTTTGAGAGTAAGAAATCCAGTTTCGAAAGGCAGGGCTGCAAGTTTCACCCAAACTCAGAACTCTGGGGATGCTTGCTGGGCCACCTGACTACAGACCTGGCTAAAGAAAGAACTGGTGCTTTTGCCTGCCACTCACGGAGAGTTTAAGCTTCCTCACTGAGAAAGCCACAATTTGTTAATCTGTTTTGATGAAGATTTTTATTTCCTCCATGGTATCATGGCGGAGTCAGTTTCCAATCACGCCTCACCCAAAGTGAGTATCACTTATAGTATAGAGCTCCAGAGATCTCTGGAATGATGCACCCGTACCCTAGATGTTACACGGATGTGGTGGAGTCCAGCTGAATCCAACACTGCATATGTGGAAAACAAATTCCACACCTTGTGTAGCAATTAAAAAAGAAGAAGAAAACAACAACTAATAAAAAAATTAAATCTATTTGTATAGATGAAATGATATTATTGCTTGAACAAAATGAACCCAAGTGTAAAAACATGTAATTAGTTTTCTAATAGCAAATATCATGTGGTGAGACAAACCAGCGTTCACTGATATCTACTTATTCTCTAGAGCTAAATTTAAGCTTTTTAATAATCTAGCTATCATTTCTTAAGCCAACATTTTCAGAAATAATGAACTGGCTCCCATAGGCTGGCCAGCATTCTCTGCATCAATTCAAATCATACCATGCTGCGTGCTCAAGATGAACACCAGAGCTAGGCCAAAACTACCTTTGCTGGCTATCTCCCATTTCCCTTCAGTTCAGCATTCCCTGTGGTGCACAGTGGTACCTGGAGGTTTTGTTGAACAGCAACAGATTGCTGACACTGTAAGTCAGCAGCTTACATCAGCATGTTGCCTTCTGCCTTGCCTATGCCCTCCTCAGCCTTTTCTGTATTGTGCAGATCAGAGGTCATGAGACAAGCATTTCTGAAGCAGGGCTGTTCATTTAATCATCCAAATGCTCATTTTTAATGCACTGTTAAGAATATTATGTACCGTGAGCAAGAGATGCACTATGAAAACCAACCATGCTAAAAATTATAGCTGCTTGGGTAAAGGTTACCTGTGAAAGTACAAAACACGGCTGCAAGAGAAGTCAGGAGTCCTCTCACACTTGATAAGATTACAAGAGAAATGAGTTGCAAAACTACATTGGAGAACAAGTGAGAGCAAGCATAGCAATTCTATTTCTGCTGCTTCCATTTCATGTGTATGAGAGTCATCAGGGAATAAAACATCTGCCACTTTGACAATGACTTGGTTCAGGACCTCCCTGCCTGGCCCATCTGCACAGTGTGCTCAATCAGATGCTTCAGAGACCAACAAAGAAGGAACCATTTCACAGCCTGGATCCTGCTACAGAGCAACACTTGTAGTTTGAACTGCTGGTGAAACTGGAGAGCAAGAAGGAAATGCACAGGCAGTGGAAGCAGGGACAAGTAAACTGTAAAGAGTATAGGGATACTGCTAGATTGTAGGGATGAGGTCGGGAAGGCCAAGGCCCAGCTGGAACTGGACTTGGCAAGAAGTACAAAGAACAAGAAATGCTTCTGTAGGTACATCAACTAGAAAAGGAAAGTCCATGAAGGTGTACCACCCCTTGTGTGCAATACAGGCAGGATGGTAACCACAAACCAGGAGAAGGCTGAGGTACTCAGCAACTTTTTTGCCTCAGTCTTCACTAGTGACTGCGCTCCACAGAACCCTCGAGTGGATGGTTGAGAAAGTGGGAACTGGGGGGAGCGATGCCCCTCCTGCTGTAAGCGAAGATCAGGTTCATGACCACCTGAGGAACCTGAATGCCCATAAGTCTATGGGTCCCAATGAGATGCATCCCAGAGTCCTGAGGGAACTGGCTGACACAGTCACCAAGCCACTCTTGATGATATTTGAAAAATCATGGTGGTCAGGTGCAGTCCCTGGTGAGTGGAACAAAGGCAATGTCAGGCCCATTTTTAAGAAGGGTAGAAAGGATGATCCTTGGAACTACTGATCTGTCAGCCTCACCTCTGCGTCAGCTAAGATCATGGAGCAGATCCTCCCGGAAGCTACATTAAATCATACAAAAGAGAGGGAGGTGATACAAGACAACCAGCAAGGCAACACTGAGAACAAGTCCTTCCTGACCAACCTAGTGGCCTTCTATGATGTCCTCAGTTCCACTTTCACCTTTGATAAGCAATATATTATAAACACACATCTTTTCTATATATATTTACTAGGCTGATCAATCTACAGATCTGCAAGTACCTGCTAACATGGAATACAGGAAAACAGGAGTATGAGGTTTACCCAGAATCACACACTGAACAAACGTTGTTGTTAGGACAACAGATTTTGACTTCTAGAGCTTATTCCTCTACACATGTAGTGGAATTACCTCTGCTCAAATTTAAGCTGCTTCCTCTATAGTTCTGTAGTCAGTGTTTTTTTGATTTTTTTTTTTGGTGTCACTTCAAAGATCTCTAGCAACACGGGATGAAATTGGATATACCCAACACTGTTTAAATGTTCGTTGTATCTCAGAACCACATAAATCTTTATTAAGGCACGATAATATGTACCTGTACATGGGAAATATTTATTCTTTTGCTGATTTTTTTCAAACAGAAATTTAGGCCTTCAAAGGATTTGGACTTGAGCTGGTGCAACTACAGCCAAGATAATTTATAAAAGGTAAGTATAGGGGATAGGAGAGGTGTAGAAAGAAGATACTCAAAAAGGACAGAAGACAATTTGGTTGGAAATTTTTATGCAAGTATACAGAAGAAAAGGTAGGAGAAAATCCAAATCCAAATAAATAAATAAATAAGATTACATGGTATGTCAAGTAGGGGAAGACAGAGAGAAGAGAAAGGAACAACCCAATGTATTTTCAGTGGAGCTCACCTTCAAAGAAAAGCCATTATGATACCTCAAAATGCTTTGACAGTTACTGCACATCGTCAAGGCACTTAATAATATACTTCTTTTAACAGAGGTGTAGTTCAGAGGATTACTCACATACTTCAAGCATACACTTAAATGGCAGCTGAGAGAATTAGTGTGATCTACTGCTTCAAATCCTTGGGGTCAGCTGCACTTTTGGAAATCCTTTAAAATCGTGTATTTTGATATATTTTGTTCCTTCTTTGTTCAGCCGTTATTTTTCCTCTCTCCGCATGCACCCCAACACATACGCAACATCAGCTGAATGGACACGACTGTCCCTTCTGCTTCCATGCAGCAGCTCTGTGGATCTGAGAGCTTTTAATCACTCCCAGCACATCTCAAAGTCTGAGCACAATTTCCAATCTTTTGAAAATGCTTGTTCAGTTGATTTGACAGAAAAGATTAAAAATCACAGTGGAAGTTGGTGGTAGAAGTTTTTTTCTGTTTTAACTATGCACAGCCTATCCCTAGACTGTTCCCTGTCACCTAGCACTTGGAAGGTTTACAAGCAAAATCACAGTAAATAGAACTAGTTGAGGTTAAAAGCGTTTTTTTTTTTAAATTTATTTTAAAAATCACTTCCATACTGGAGATAATCTGTGAAACAAGAAGAATTGGCCTCATACCCAACTCTGTCTCCCAAAGCCTGCTGCAAAGAGGTGTTGTGCTTCTCTGAAGCACTGTAACAACAATGGTTTCTAATTAGCTGCCACTTGGCAGGTTTTGGTTCTGGCAGCTTCCAGGAGCACAGAATCAAGCTCTTAGAATAGAAAGACTAAAGATTCAGCCTAAGAGTACATGTTGCTTCAAACACCCAGTGCTTCAAGAACAACTTGAAAGTGCCGTGTAAGTGTGCAAGCCTGCAAGAGAAAGGGTGGCCAATGACCACAGCTAGGACCAGCTCTGGCTGCCATGTGCACACGGCATGGCTGTGTTTGCAGAGAGCGATCTTGGATCTGGTGTTGCCTTCCTTAATTCTTCCAAAGCTGCAAAGCATTCATTCAGTAAATGTTCACAGTTCTTGGCATCATGGAGTATTCTCCTGTTTGTGTAGGGACAAATATTGCTCACTCCAGTACTAGAGGGCATTGGAGAGTGCAACCTGGACAGCACCATCAGCACTCTCAAAATACATGGCAAGGAGGTCAAACACTTCGTTCTGACCCTTTTTTTACCCTAGTGCTAACAGTTTATATCTGCACTGTCAGCAGCATCTTTGCCAGTGGCTTCCACCACATTGATACTGCTGCTGCTCCACTGTAACAGAGCAACTCCTGACTTATCCCCAGGCACAAGAAGCAGATGAAGCCACTGATGAGTGATGACTGCCTTCAGTTCACACCAATTTTCACTGACCTTCCTTTCACATTTGAGTATCTGCTGGAAAAATATATGCTCTGAATAGCAGAGAACCATCATTATTTCCAAATACACCTTTAAAAAACCATCATCTTTGTGAAGGGTGGAAAAGGTTAATACTCATCCAGTTTAGGTTACTACATACTCATCAAGCCAAGGAGCCTACCAAAGCAACAGACAGGGCTCCAACAGACCTCACTGGCATAGAGAGATAATGCAGTTCATGACAGAAAATACCTTCAAGGAAAGTAAGTCCCAGCAGATAGACGCAGCAAGCTAATGGAGCTGGTCACTGCTGAATTTACTTGGGTTATTGTTAAAATTTTCTGCTTTCCACATCACTGTACTTCATTTGAAGACACTAATCTTTCCTCTGAACAATGATTTAATCGGATGGTGTACCAATGGTCACCAAAGCATCAAGTTGCTCTACTAAATCCCATGCAACCCTTTGACTCATTTGGAGATTTTTGGACTTAGCTTCTGCCTGATATCAGAACAAGATTAAGAACAGTTAAATGGTGAAACTTAATGGCCACCATCCATGCCATTTCCAACAAAATGTAGAACAGAAGCTTCCCCACATTTGCAGCTCATTCACAAATTGGTAAATTCAACTTATGATAGCCAAAAACAAACTTTAAAATACATAAATGTTTTATATTTCCAGTCTAGATTTTTTAGTCTACAGACCCAATACCGTTGTGCTACTCAGTAAGCTCAGCTCCCACCAAGTCTGCCAAGAGCACTGCTGCTCAGTGTATCAGGGTTGCATTCTTTCTGCTAAAGAAATACCAGACACCTAAACAAGCAAGATGTCTGACACAAGCATAGCGCTACTTCAGACTTTATTCCTCTTACCTGCCATCTGTAGCTATTTGCTGTATACAATAGGATTCCAGCTGCTGCTGCCATCAACTATGTTGCTGATGCTGGTTCATCTTTGTAATGCATCTGAATGTGTTCATTTGCAGTCATAATACAAGCCCGCTTTTTGTGTTCAGCACAGATAGAAGCATCTGAGATCTGCACCCTTTGTGAATCATTTAGCCCATATCCACAGAAAACCTTGCTGAGAGCACACAGCTAATAAAGGCTTTGAATGCCTTGACTCTTGGGACAGAACTAAAACAAAAAAAAAAAAACACTTCAGAGAATTAGTCTCACAATTAATCAGCACATGAAACAGATTATTTTCAGTCTCTCCTTAACCCTCCTTATGAAGTATGCACATAGTCTGTACAAATGAAGACATGAGCTGTTTCCCCCTTTCCCTTCCCTGCCATTCTTCCTGCCACATCTCCTACGAGAAACTGGACCTGCTGTTAATCAATGGAAGTACAGTCAAGCAAAAACAGTCTTTCCTGAATTAAACAAAAATGACCAATAAAAGGTTTCCTCTTGCTCTTCAAAGAGTTGTTCCTATGAATTGCAAAGCGTTCTCACCCCTTCAGTGTCAGGCTTTGAGATATGATCTTTTAAGCAAGTGGACATTCCTGCTGACATTACTGGAACAGCATACACATGCTCCGAGTGCAATAAGGGCTTAAGTGTTTTGTTGGATTGGAATCACTGCTTTTAGCATCTCTGACAGCAATTACAGCGTGAAACAGCAGCCTCTCCCAAAGTGCAGTACCCACGCTTGACCAAATGAGTTAGTCCGAATCTCTGCAGAATTTTCAAAAGCTTTGTTGGCACAGAATTTTCTGCTACAGAAGACTTGGAAGTGGAGTGTGCACTGTCACTGCAGTGATAAGAAACGTGCAGGGATTCCTCATTCCCCACTCCTCCCAAAAAAAGATCTCATGCTCGTGCACCAAGCAGCTAGCAGAAAGACTTTTCCAGAAAATGCTTCTCATCTCAACTGATTATGACATCCTGGATGAGGACATTACTGATTTCTGTACATAGAATAACATTTCCAACATCTAGATTACACATCTGGTCACTGTATCTGTGCCATACCACAACAAGGCACTGAAGTTTAACTTTGAGCACCTGAGACACCTTCAGTTAAACTCTGATTTGCTCTTTCAGCTTTCTGATGTCTGATTTCTATTTACCATAAGGTAAGACAATCTGGAGGAATCAATGGGTGCCAAAGGAATTCACCTTTGGAAGAAAGCAGAGCCAGTAGAGTAACAGTCAGTTCCCTACTGTTCTGTACATAAGCAACCACTGAATTGTAAAAGAATGCCCACATCTTCCTGGCTAGCATAATTAATGTTTGATGCTACAGGTCAAAGAGTTTTTGTCTCACAGACTTGATTATAATCTTAGGCCTGCTTTTGACAAGTAGAGGTTGATCAACCTTAAATCATGATTTGCCACGTATACGGTTATTTTTTTTTTTTTTTTAGAGTTTATTTTTCTTTGGCAAGCACAATTTTTAAAGAAAAAAGTAAAATAAAACCAGTGTGTCTGTCTAAGCTTATGGCAGCTGTGTTAAAGCTTCCAAAATCAGCACAGATTCTCAAAGCACAAACACAACCCGAAGGTCTGGTGGTCTCTGCAGTTAGCTTTCACCGAACATAAATGGGCACGCAGGCGCACACACACACAAGCTTTTGCTGAGCAACTAGCCTGGGATCTGTTTTTAAGGCGGTGGAAACAACCTACCAAAACCACAAATCTATGCCCTTTTGGTTTTAATATCTTCAGAATACCTTGCTGAGAGCACACAGCTAATAAAGGCTTTGAATGCCTTGACTCTTGGGACAGAAAATACATTAAGTGAGAAGTGGGAAAACAGATGTGGGATTATCCTGTGCTCTGGTTCCTCTATTCTGGTACAGCAGACTACAGCAAGTCCTAATTGTGCCTCTTCTTGCATCCAGAAATCTCATTAGAAAGGAATTAAGGGTAACAGCAGCTATGTCTCAGATGTCTGGAAATGCAGCAGCTCTGCTCACCCAGGTGATTAGATTTCCCAAAATACCAAGCAAAGCCTCCACACACATACACCAATTTTGCAGCATAGACATGGGCAGTCTGTATCTTTGGGGAAATATGAATAGTAAATCAAACCCATCTTAAACAAATTCAGTTTACTATGGGCATTCCAGTGCTTTCCAGAAGTTACACAGCTCATAACAACATACTTTTAATATAGAGACATGACAGCCTCAGACTTCTCATACAGATAAGGATATAGGCAGCTACAGAGCTTCTTCAAGGTACATCAAGACCCACTGCTCTGTTTTGGGGAAAACAACAGACCTGAACTACTGCCAGGACAACAAAAGAGTCACAGTGACTGCAGCGATCATTAATCAGATCTGAAATACCAGGACAGTGATGCAGAACACAAAACCAAGGAAGTCTAAGTTCTCTTCACTATGTTGTCTTGCTTTCTGTATCAAGTTTGTTCATGTTTCTCAAACTCCTCAAGCAGGTCAGAGCCATGCTTTGTCCACAGTAAAGTCTACAGTAAAAAAGTCCTCAACACCACAGTAGAAATTTAAGATAAAAAACCTCACTTTTATTCACTGAAATTAAACACAGAATTCAATTTACCATATTTCAGATCCTCAGTAGCTTAAGAAGAGCTCTTGAACACATAGGTAAATATGCAAACTGTATGAGTAAGACAAAAACAATTCCACAGAAATGAGCACGTTCCCAAGGCTCTTACTAGCTTTTCTGTTTTGTATGTAAAAGAAAATATCATTTATCTGGCAATTACAGCAATACTTTTACTACATGTACCCAACTATAAAGATATTGCAAGTTGAAGTCTATTTTGCATTCTCAATACAAAACAAAAAACACAGTAGTCATTTAAGGGAAAGCTAAACAAATTTGTGCAGACACAAATCCTGAAAAACAGATAACTGCTATTATGACTGCAGGTGCTGTTCAGCTCGAATTGATTTGTATCATACTGAGGACCATGACATCATTTTTTCCTCTGCAGCTTCCCACTGTGTGCCTCTATTTTTCACATTGAATAGATGTTCCAGCCCTGCTCACAATGTTATTAACCCTGATGCAATTTTCACTATTAGCTTCCCCAGCAGAAATGCTTTAGCCTGTTCTTAAATATGAGATGTGGGAGGGGAACAAGTTGCTACCAAGTATCTGACAGCAAAACCCAGGCCCCTGCTTTGCTGCTGAATATTTCAACAGCAGAAGCAATGTACAGCCACCTCTGAACAACACTGAATGTTCTTAGCCTGGACACAGTACTCAAGTCCTCCAAATCAGGCTTCAATGCTGGAAGCTGAAGGCCCTACCTGTGATAAGAGGCTACTTCTCAGGTTACCTAGACTACAAGAGTGCTCTGAAATCACTGAAACGAGCCACACATGCACAGTCACACAGCTCAGCAGCAGCTGAACATCTTTGATGGTATTTTTGAGACACACAGGTTTACTTTAATTAAAATGTGGATTTAAAATGAAAAAAATCCTAACTAATAGGCTTTCCCTATTAGCGCGAGTGACCTAACAGAAATCAATTAGAACACCTGCAGAGCAGGGGGATACTGAAGCCTCCACAGCCCAGTGCTGCTGAGCACACAGATGTGAAAGGACTTGTTTTAACAAGGGATTCAATTGTCAGAGTCAAAAGCTGTTCTTCATTACACACTAATAAATGCTGTACAGCTGAGCTGTTCAGACACCAGTGCCTGAGCTGGGCAGCCCAACCTTTGTGCTTTACCCACAGTGCACACATTTGTTAGCATTACCGCTCTGACAATCTCCAATCTTCCACAACAATTTTTATCAGCAAAATATTATCCTTTCCATGGCATCTAATATATCATTCAGAGGGCATTACACTGATCTTCCTGCTAGCACAAGAAATGGTTTTGGGGCTTCCAAGGCACAAAAGCAACTTACAGGAACATAGCCTGAAGTATCCTGTAATTCACTTGGGAAGTAACCAGTGTTTTCTTGCCACTAAGGATCTCAGCTTAGGTACTGCCTATTTTGGCATGAAGTATTAACGTGACATTCACCAGATAAAAGGCAAGCCCTGCTGAACACCACAGGGACACTAATGAGTGACAACAGAGCAGTTTTAGTAGCGGTCAGCCTTCTCCTCTGCTCTCACGCATCCTTCACTAAAAGTCATCTCAGCGGACCATGTCACCAGAAAGGCCACAAAAACAATTCCAGAAAAAAGGAAAAGATACAGCAGAGAAAAGAAAGTAGAAGAAAAGTGGTACATCACATTAGGAAGTGATGCTGGGGGTTAAGTGCCACTGTGATGACAAATGGGGAGCACCACTTGAGTCAGAAAGAGGTGTAAAAGGCCTATCAGAGGGGAACTGCACATGGGTAAGCACAGCATTCACAGCATACAGCAACATAAAAACTGGGTGCATTTCCCTCAGTAGGAGTACAAGAAACCCTCTCCTATAATTCTAGAACAGTTAGTAACACAAAATCCCCTCAGGGTATGCCCCTTGACATCAGCCCAGGTGCCTGATGGGAGAGCCCACAGGTGCCCGGTCTGCACAAGCAGTCCCCAGAGTCACCAACAGTAACTGTGAAAGGATTATTCTTTGCCATTTGTTGACCAAACAATAACCAACCAGCCCCACAGGATCAGGAAGACATGGACACAATTTGATGTAAACTGTTGCAGTAGCAGCCTCAGTAAGTGTAAGATGTGTTTATACTGGGAACTTTACTGTGAGGATGAAGCACGGCCCTGTGGCTCTCGCAATATACAGAATTGGGGTAAAAGATGCATAGAGCATGACAACAAGAGTAAGGCAGAGGCTCCAAAGGGTGGTACCAGTCCCAGCTTTGACATAGAACACTCCCATCATCAGAACAAGCTGCTGCTGTACTTCACCTCCACTTACAGAATAGGGACACAGAGCCTTAGGGAACTGAAGGCAGACACAAGGAGCTCACCTAGCAGCAGTACCAAGAAGCCTGGAGGGCCACATTTGGTTAGCCCTGAAGACATCAGGCAGCTGGACTTGATGATAGTTAAAGGTCTCTTCCAATAGAACTACTCTGTTCTTGATATAAGAAATCATTCTGGTAAAACGCAAAATGGATGCTCAGTATGCATGACTTTTTCTGTACTGTTTGTCTGTATAAAAATGTAATTCATTTGGATTCATGAGACGCTTTTTGTCTTTAGGGGCCCTACAGACCTAAGGTGCTTCTCTGTACATTGACCACCAATACACTGGACATCAATATTCACAACCATCCCTTGAGCTGAAGCCCAAACTTAGCTGTGACTTGAAACAACTTGGCCACGCAAACAGGAGCATCCCTGCATACGCCAGGCCTGATTCCGTGTGCAAAGATAACTCGTACAAACATAGATGCGTGCACAAACGTGGAAGCGAGGAAAAGAACCGAAAAATCACATCTCCGCTTTCTATTTATAGCCCGCAGCAGGAGGCAGGGACGACGCTGCGTTCGCCTCCCTCCCCAGCGTGACGGCAGCGGAGCGGCACGGGGGATGCGCTCCAGGGCCGGGCGGGGAGCGGTCCCACCGCTGGGCGCTAACACCTGCTGCGCCCGGCAACTTCAGCGCCTCCTCACCTCCATTCCCCCCTCCCTTCTTCTTTATTTTTTTCTTTCCGCTACCACTTTCCCCCTCCCCGACGCGGCACAGCGACTCATCCCTCGCCTCCCTGCGCTCCCGCTACGCGGACATCCCTGGCAACGGGAGCAGAAGTGGGGCTGCGCCTACCTGCGCGGCCATGAAGGAGAGGTCCATGCTGCTGCCGCTGGAGCTGCTGCTCGAGCTGTCGGAGGTGCTGAGGCTGCCGCCGCTGCTGCCGGGGGCGGGCGGGGCGCGGGGGTGCGGCGCGGACACCGCCTCCCCCAGCAGCGGCGGGCGCGGCCGCGGGACCGGCACCGGGACCAGTTCCAGCTCCGGCGGTTCCCGGTTCCGCACGGTGCGGCTCAGCACGCTGCTCCGGCTCGAAGAGGCGGCCCGGCCCCGCGTGGGCTGGGCTGTCCCGCCCCCACTGGGGGGTGGGCGGCTGCGGGCAGCGCCCTCGTGGGATACCGCTGTTCTCAGGTCGGAGCGAGTGAGGAACGCCCCAGTTCAGTCGCGTCTTTTTCCTTCCTCAGAGCTGGGGCTTACGTGGAATTGCCCCGCAGCTCCTTCTCCCGAGTGGGTGCCGAGATAGGGAGGCCGGGCAGAACGGGTCGAAGGCAACAGCCGGTGCTGGGCAATGCCGGGGAAATGCGCTGGGGAGCAGGTGCAGCGCGGTTCTCGCCTCATCTGCAGATCCTTTGCATGATGCAAACCCCATGAGACACGCTATCTGACTGCTACACCCTTGCTTTTCTTGCCTAGCTAGCAAATCCATCTTTTTCGTTTTTTAAATTTTATTTTTTGTAATACTCAGCCATGCACCTTCTAGCACCACCGCTGAAAAGAACTTACGACGCTTCATAACGTGTTTTTATGACTCAGCTTCTACAACATCATCTGTAGCTTCTCTCCTCCTTGGTCCCAAAATTTACCATTCAACAACTCATCACAAATAGGTTTTGTGCCTTTTGTTACGTTGTCTCTTATACTTCACAGGTACTGCCATTTTGAGTGAAAATTCAGTGAACTTGTATATTGGGTGGCATTGAAAGCGCTTAGACACCAACTAGAAAAGTAGGATAATAAAAATGGAAATTGTTACGTGCTGAATATTTTTGTTCTGAGATTTTTTATGTCTTTCTGCCTTGTGCCAGTTTCATCTCTAAGACTAAACAACTTTGTGATATCTTTACTACTTCAGCTTAATGCAGAGGCCTGAGGGGAATATGAGTGTAATGCCAACAGAGGAACTAATTGGAAACTCAGCTGTGCTGTGGGGTTTTAAAATGTAGAAGAATAAAATAGCACATACATTCATACTGTGAGCTGTGTGCTCTTGGGTCAGTATAATGTTGTGATCTTGCAGCAGGTGGTGGTGAAAAGAAGCTCAGCTACTTTACATCAATGCTTTACTTGACTGAGTACTAGAGCACCTGCCAAAAACGCTTTTATGTCAAGAGGCCCATTAACTCTAACAAGTAAAATCCAAAAGAGACTGTGCCATTTTATGAATTTTTAAACTCTGTTCTGTAAATAATGAAATTGTCTGTTTGTGGATTCTCTCCAAAATTTTGAAAGAATATTGGTATGTGCGTCAGAAGCCATAAAGTAAATTCAAAGCAATTTTTAGTCCTTATCATCCAGATAAATTTTACATGCAGTGCATGGACATCTCTGCATGGTGAATGTAGCTGAGGCTGCCTGCATTTGCAGCACTAGCTGTAGTATCATTTTGTTAGAAAAACAAAATAATTGAGGCTTTGAAGTTCCAACGACTTCTACATTTGGTTAATTTTGTGGAGAATAAGACAGATAGAGCTGAGAAGGAGCTCATTCTAGTCCATGTACTTGCTTGAAATACAGCCAGTTACATCTGTGGCCCTCCAAACAGAGGCTTTATCTTTACCCAATCTCTTATTGAAGGCATCCGTGAATAACATTTCATTCTCTGTCAGACAATACATAGCCTTACTCCATTGGCTGTTTCCTAAGGCTGTGTCCACCAGTGACAAGGAAAAGAGGGCATTTTCTTCGGGACAACTGCTTGCCTTCTGAGAACTATTGATGGGCACTGTATTTGTCTTTGTCTGATCTTATTATATCTCATCCATGCCCTGAAAACACTTAATGAGGATTGCTAGTGGCAACCAGGTTGTTCAGTCAGATTTTCAGGCATTTCACTGTGATGTTCAGCCGGTTGAGCCAACTGAGTTGTCCCCAAGAGGTTCCTGGCTAAGGTGCTACTTCTTTCATGCAGATAGCAGCACAAGATTCTTGCTCCTAGCTGGCCTTTTAGTGGGTGATGGCTCATCACTTTGGATTTCTTGGCATCAGTTTTTCAATAATTTTGCCTTTCCATCGAGAAAGTGACCAACACTGTCAGTAGTCTATTAATATACTTCTGCACATTTTTCTTTTTACTCTTGGTATTTCAAATATTGATTTCCTCATCCATGTCTCATGTAGTTGCTTAATTCAGGAGTACGTTACAGAGAGATTAGTGCGGGAAAATAAATGTGAATTTTTCATGTTTTGATTTTTTATTTCCATGCTGACTTTTGCGGAAATAAAAATCTGTTAAAAATGGAGTTAGCAAAATCACGGTTCAATACAGAGGAGAGGAAACAGCTAATTTCAGTTCCTATTACACAAGCTTATGTAGTAATATGGAAAATCACTGGCTGTTGTGGAAACATAGAAATTCCTACTAGGTTAGAGAAAGAGGCGTTTACTGCATACAGCAACACTGGAAAGTGGTACCCATCATCGTGTCTTTATGCTATACTTTTATTGATAATATAGATAGAAGGTGATGATATCTGTTAAGCACTCTGAGACTTTGGTTAAAGTGACAGACAGTAGAGGAAAAGTCATGCCAAGGCTTACTGCATACACCAGCTGATCTGCCATGTAATCTAACCATGAGCATCCATATAGTTCAGTGCTGGATTCCTCTAGCTGCCACTAAATGGCCCTTCTATTCTTGATCTCAGATGGGAATTTGGCTAATTTATCTTGAGGGATAGCGGCAGTCAAAACCAGTCTTGTAGGGAAATTGTCCCTTTACCCTATTTAAACTATTCATTTACTTCTTGTATTTCTTAGCTTTGAAAAAAAAAAAAAGAAAATTAATCTTCAGTTCTCACTACTGATTACTATTAAGATTATTGCCTTTTTTTTCCCTAGAACAGCACAGTTCTGTACTAATTAAGATGGAAATAATTTATAAAGCAAAGCAAATTATTTGTTTCAAGCCTTTATTATGTTACTACAAAATACAAGTTTTGCTTTTCCTTCTTCCTCCAAAATACATTTTGGATGGAAATTGCTTTACAATAGGTCTGTAAGTTCTTCTACAAAGCAAGTATTTTAGACCATCTCTCATCTAGTAGTGCTGATGGAGAATTTAAATTGAGATCTAGCAGCTGTGTTGTCAACCTTTTGTTACAGCTTTCCCATCAAAACTATCTAGACCACTTAAGTAGATTATGTCATGATTTGCTGTTGTTGTGGACAAACACAGTAGCTGACAGCTAAAACTGCCAAAACAGTTGTATCTTAAAAACAAGCTAAGGTTGCCCAAGATGCTCTTTAATTAGCTTTAAAGCTGTTTACTAAAAAGACCACATTTTTCATTACAGCAGAACATGACTCCATTAGAGAATAGTTTGGTTTTTCAGTTTTCCTGGGGCATAGTAGGAAATCCTCTGTTGCTTTGAATGTGTGCATAAGCTCTGCCTTTGCTTCACAAGACTTAACAAAACATGACAACTGAATCTTGCTGCTGAAGAGGATTTTAAATGGGCTTGTATCTGTACAGCCCTATTTACCATATGTTGTATTTAGCTACCTAAGACAATACTATACCAATTTTTAGGTTTGCATTATTTACATCTTACATTTATATGGGGAGGATTAACTTCCACTTTGGGAAGGAGTATTATGTTGCTTTCTTGGTGCATTTTCAATGTATGTAAATGCTATTTGAATTGAACTCCAATATTAACCTACCACTGCCTTATTACAGCAGGTTACAGTCACACAAGGCAATTAATTCCCTTAATGAAGAATCAGCCAGTGACATGGTATCCTATCTGGAGACAGAGCACATTATCTCTGATGGACCTCAGCTGTTCAAGGTAACAAAAAGGAGGCCAAGGATGCTGAATTTTTCATACATGGTCTGCTTGAAATCCCTTCAGAACTATTTGACTTCTTTCTTTCTGTTCATTCAGAAATCAAATGATTAATCAGAAAGTATGTTAATTTTTCTAACAGAATTTTGTCCTTCAACAACCACCACCAGCAGCCTCCCTGCAACTTAATACCATGCAGTCCTTGTCTTTCAAGCTGCTATTTTCCCTGAGTGGAATCCAAACACCTGAATTTGCTTCCCAGGTCCATGGAGCACTGCTGGAAGACATACTCTTCAGAATGTCAAGCTGGGCATGGATCTGGTTAGAACTGGCTGTTAATAAAGAGTAAGCACAGATTATTTGCTTAAAGAAACATTCCTTTCTAAAACACAAGGGCATGAGTCCATGTTGCAGATCCTCTGTTTCCAGATCCAATTGCCTCTCCCTAGAGAGGATAGGCACAACCTTTCTTTCATGAAGATAATGGGTGAGTACTGGTCCATTTTATAATCTGTTGGAAGAGGTTCACTATTTAAAATAATCAGATAGAGGATAAGGCCAGGAGAGGGAAACTGTCTATGAAGTGACCTTACCAAGACCAATATGGACCAAACAGGCCCTGTTGCTTAGAGGAATGCATAGAGAATAGTCTGTGAGTGGGGAGAAGACCTATTCTTCAAACCACGCTGAAGGCAGATGTCTCTGCAGAAGGATGTGTAAATCAATGAGTGAGGAAGAAAGAACTTAGAGGAATCTTCTCATAGCTCAATGTTTAAGGCAGTCCTGTATGAGAGGAGCAGACAGAGTCCCAGATCCTACTGGCAAGAGATCTGACCTGAAAAATAAAATAAAAACATATTTATTTTTAATATATATATATTTTTAAGGCTGAAGCAACCCCTGTAATCTCTCAAAGTATCTCAGTAGTCGTATTGGGCAATGTTGCCTCTCCTCTTGTATTTGGTGTGGGATATGTCCCTTTTTATTCATCTGAACTTCCACTTCAGCTGTTATATACTAAAGGCCTCACTCATACGTAACTGTTCGATGAAATGAAGTAGAACCAAATAATTTAATGGAAAATTAAGTTTGTAACTTTCTGTGTGAGTCCTGAATCCCAACAGTTGCCCGTACAAGAATAATAACAGTCAGCTGTTACTCTCAAATTACTTGTAGGAACAATATTCCTCCCAAAAGAGTTTTAGATTTAAAACTCCCCTGAAAACAGTATCATTAACAGAGATATGAGCTGTAATAGTGCTGAAATTCTCAACATTTCAAGCTTTTATCTTCATGTAAAATTTAGCTCTAATGGGCAAGAATACTCCTAAAATCCAGGAGAGTTCCTCTTGCACTGCTGGTGTTGCAACATTACAAGCTAACAGTCCACATCACGATGATACAGGGGAGCAATGCAGAGGAAACTGAATGTAGAGAGAGAAACAGAAAATAAAGCCTTTAACTATGCTATAGCTCCTGGTCTCCTCAGTGGGACAGGCAGGCTCTCAGCCCTGCAGGAGTCAGCACTCCCAAGGAATCCCTGCTAGACCCTTGGCTGCTGTAAGTCTTAAAGGAATTGACATTTATTTGGTCTCATTTGTATGATCTGAAAATGCAACTGAAGCAGCTAAGGCTGAGAAATCCTACTGCTCATACTAGCTATCTTTATCTGCCTGTACTCTCCCCTGAGTCCCATGTGTGACTCTTCCCATAATAAGGACGGGGCAGCATTGCTGGCACCAGGCACTCCCAATCTCAAAAGAAACAGAGAGAAGAACTGGAAAGGAAGAACTGGGAAAGCAGTTAGTAGGGTAGGTTACCTAGCCTCAGTGGAAATACACATATTTCTCAGGGATCAAATCTCTCTCACAGCCCTGGGTCTGACAATTTATTCTACTAATGGGTAGGTTAGAACACAGGAGAGATAATGTAGCCTCTCTTCCTAATTACAGTATTTTGCTGCAGAATCATTTTTCTTAGAGATTTTCTGTTCAGGTAATGGCTGAAAATTAGTTTATTTCATGTTACAGAACAGAGTCGTTTGTTATGGATCTGGCAGTAGTTTAACAGGAAGGCAAAACCAGTAAATGATGCATACTTGTGCATTATTAAAAGCTCATGAAGAGAATTATTGCAACGTAAGTTCTGTTCTGAGCATGAAAAGTAAGCATGCATTTAAGAACCATAATCACCTTCTTGGAAAACCTACTGACTGCAAATTTGTTGACATAATACCAGGATACTGATTAAAAGTGTTGGAAAGGGAGCATATGGCCTTGAGAACAAGAATTTCATGGTTGTAGCGAGAGTTCTCTAGGGAATAGTTTGCAAAAGAGATGCTCCTGTGAACCTGTTAACCTATTAACTTTCATTTTAGATGATAATTCAAGATCCAAAAGAAGACAGAGGAGCACAAAACCTTGTGTGATTATCTACATCAGTTCTCTGCCTTGAATGAGGACCAGCTGTTATTTACCAGCTTGTCTCCTTTTTAAAGATGACCAGGTCCAAGTATATCTCCCATAAGAGCTGTGCTGCCACTACTGGCACACTATCCTCCCTGGAAAACAGAAAAGACAAACAGGTAATTTCAATCATAAATTTCATAGCTGCAGTTAATGTTATAATTTCTCCAAGTAGAATCATGGAATCTTTAAGGTTGGAACAGACCACTAAGACCATGTAGTCCCACCATCAACCCATACCCAATATGCCCATTAACTTATGTCCCTCAGTGCCACATCTACACTATTCTTGAACACTTCCAGGGATGGTGACTCCACCACCTCCTTGGGCAATCTGTTTGAATGACTCACCACTCTTTCTGAGCACAAATTTTTCCTAACATCCAACCTGAACCTCCCATGGTGCAACTTGAGGCCATCACCTCTCGTCCTATGATTTTCACCTAGGAGAAGAGGCTGACCTCACTTCGTCACAACCTCCTCTCAGGCAGTTGCAGATAGTGGTAAGATATATAACAAAACTGAAGAAGGCAATCAGAATAAGTTTAAACATAGAAACAGAAGTTAGGATCAGCTTTCTAGCTGCCCACCAAGGCAATACTGACATGTTAAGCAGAGAAGATGTGGGATTCGCCTTTTGAAAGGCTTTTATTGGTGGGTTAGACAAGCATCTTTTGAGGTGGTCTATATAAATTTATCCACATTTCAAAGGCTTAGTGTGCAAGTCCCTGTGCAGCCATGCTTATCCTGTTAGCTGGTGCATTAGTCTCTCCCATGGTGGGGTGGAATTCAGCCTCTGTCACTGGATCAGGAAAAAAAAACAATAAACAACAACCAAAACAACAACCACAAAATTTGATGGATTCTGAGTGGGAAACATTAGCTGGCAATAAGCCCTGCTTAATATGATATTTTTTTTTCTCTTGCTCTTACTTGAGGCATACTGTCTCTACTTCCCTTCCTTGGGGAATTGCTGGAGCCAGTGCCAAGGCAGATTCATGGCAGGACTGCCAATGATTGCCACAGAGTCAGGAATCCAAAGTGAGCAGCTGAGAGCTACACTCTGCCTTCTGACAGCTTTGTCTTGGGAAGGCTTGTAGAGAGAAAAAAGCTACTCATTCATCTCTTACAGAGCAATCCCGTTGTATCCCTTTCCTTGAAAGAACACACTCATGAAATACTCAAATTGAATTTCGCTGTTTCTGTCACCTGGTAGTTTTCTAATACAGTACCAGCTAGTCCCTGATATTCAGAACTGAGCTGAATTTGGGTGATCAGCAGCCATTTAGTTTCGCTTACTAGTGGGGCAAAGCAAATGAAGATGTCTTCCTAAGTAATGTACCGTGTGTTTAATGTGACAGCGCCTGAGAAATCAAATTTCTCTCTTTAAAATACGCAAGGAGCTTTTAAATGCAGGAGAGAACATAACTAAGTGTGGATATTACCATGGTGCACTACTGCCATGCTCCTACTGAAATGTTCATAGTGCATTCCAGACATTCTGGCATCATCTGCATTATCTACAATCAAAGGGTATCACAAGAAGATCTTGCTTTTGATTTATGTATGCATATTGCTGAAGTAAAGCTGATAAAGAAACTTCAGAAGGATTGTAAATTATTTAGAGATTCTGTGACTTTTAAATTAGAAAATAAGGAAGTTTCACTTCGCCAAACATGGAATGACAAAAAAAAGCTACTTCAAAGGATCAGCTTATTTAGTTAGTATAATATTAATGAGGATAAAAAATAGACGGGAAAAGAAGACACCTGGAGGGCCAAATTCATTCCTAATATATTTCATAAGATATATCTGATTTACTGTCCTTCCTGATACTATGAGGTGTTACTTACATTTCTGTGAATTCTGCATTTTTTTTTCTTCTCCTTATCTCAAAACATTCCACACGCACACACAAAAATTATATCAGAAAGAAGTCTTCTGACTGCCACTGCCTTCTACCTCAGAAATAACCACAGAAAGCAAAATAACAACCTGGTGTCTCCATGCAGAGGCTTCCCTGGACCAGACCTAAGGTGCTGCACAGGAGCAAGAGATAGGGAAAGCTCTGCCACTGTAATGTTGGAAGGGGTGTCATGGTCCCAGCATTGTAAGGGTTTTAGAAACAGAAATGTTAGACACGTTTTTCCTTGTTTTAAAATGAAAATAAAGAAAAACTGCCTTTCTTGTGTGCAAAATGTGACAAATGCCTCATTTACTGAAAATCCTATTAGTATTCCTGACACAACAGTACCTCCCACTGCATTTTATGAGTGAGACACTTCAGTACTATTACTTCTAAATAATACAAAGTAACCTGCTCACAAAGCAGAGATCACATTTTCCTCCCTTCCACCTGCCAGTGCTTATGTCCAGCTTCATTTATTTTAATTATAAGACTGAAAGCATTAAAGGGAAATGCAAGCGAGCTGCAGGATCCTATAGTGGAATCCACAACAGATGCTTCTAGAGTGGGTGTGAGTAAACAAGATTTTCTCTTCCTTGTTGATGAGGAAAGCTACTAATATGATAAGTAAGGATTACACTTATTTTTGATGAATAGGAAAGTTTGTTGATGGTTTCCCCTTTCTCTATTCTCCTGGATGTAAAGAAATTAATGCTAAATGGCTAGAAACACTGATAATGTATTTCTGCAGCAGAGCAACAAGAATCCTCCTTAGAACAGGATGGAGTAGACAGGTGAATGTGAAAAAGCCAAATAATTCTAAAGGCATTGATCAAAACAAATGGACCAAAGTGGCACTTCTCTGGCTGCTGCCAGCTGCAGAACACAAGTGGAGGCAATATTTGCTTCCGGAGGAGTTGTTCTGCATCCCATCTTTATGAGGAGATGCTGCTGTTCATTCTACCTGGTGAGTGAAAAAAAGATGTCAGGAGCACCATAAATACATCGGCTATATACTGATATGTGGTTTTGGGGGACAGCAAACAACAGCAAATATTCTGAGCCTGAGCTGTGCCACTTCTACAATTTCAAAGACATAGTGAGCTACAGCATAGATATTATTAGATGGAGAACGATGTCTCCTACAGGGGCAAACCCCTATCTGGTGGCATATCTCAGAGTTTTCTGCTTTATAAAAGATTTTATCTTTTTTTTTTCTTGCAGTGTTTTTCTTTAATATAATAATATGCTAGATTTAACATGAACAATTAGATTTTGACTGGTGTCACAAGAAGTGTCCTGGCTCATTACAAGTATCTTATGAATCTAAAATATTGCAAGAGTGTCACATTCTATAATTGTCATTCAGAGACATAATTATGGCCTAGCCTATAGTTTCTTATTTTTCTAGTCTATGCCTATCTTAGTAATTATGGCAATAGTTCATGCTGTTTAATATCTTAAAATGCATTTTCTGCTCTGTCTGCTGCATTATTAGTTTTTTGCTCATGGTAGAGATTTTCTGTTTTCTCAAGGCTTAGGTAACTAAGGATGTTTACTCCTGTCCAGAACTCCCTATGATATTATCTCTTACCATTTACTTTATATAATCACAGAATCCTTAGCATTGGAAGGGACCTTTAAAGGTCATCTAGCCCAATTCCCCTGCAATGAACAGGGACATCCACATCTAGATCAGGTTGCCCAGGGCCTGATCCAGCCTTGCTTTGAAAGTTTCCAGGGATGGGACATCCACCACATCTCTGGGCAACCTGTTCCAGTGCCTCACCACCCTCACTGTAAAAGACTTTCTCCTTGTATCTGACCTAAATCTACGCACTTTAAGCTTGAAACCATTTTCCCTTGTCCTATCACCACAGACCTGCTAAAGAGTCTGTCCCATTCTTTCCTGTAGCTCCCCTTTAGATACTGAAAGGCCGCTCTCAGGTCAGCTCGCAGCCTTCTCTTCTCCAGAACAGCCCCAGCTCTCTCAGCCTGTCCTCGTAGGAGAGGTGTTCCATCCCTTGGATCATTCCTGTGGCCCTTTCCTGGACACACTTCAATAGATCCATGTCTCTCCTGTATTGAGAATTCCACATCTGGATGTAGTACTCCATGTGAGGCTTCACCAGCGCAAAACCCGGGCTCTGGTGCTCTCTCTTCTTCATATCCTTGCCTGTTTACAGGAAGGTCATATGGCCATCTGCTCAGAACTTTTAAACACATATGGAATTACTATTACATCATAACAAAGTAACAGCTCCTAAGATACATACGCACATAAATGATGATCTGGATCTTGGATTAGTTCCATGCTACTTGTTAAGAATTCATTCATCACAGAGTAGCATATAAAATGAACTCTTTGACCACTGATAAATGCCCTTTCCCTGCTTGTACATTTGCAGGAAATTTCTATCTGTCAAGGAAAAGAAAAAAAGAGCACTGTGGTGACAAACATATTAAAATCTTATATAGTTATACTCTGAAAGTAAAGATACATGTTTTAAATTTTCTATCCCAGTAATTTCTGTGTACAATTTTGCTGCTAAAAAACATGATCCCATGCTGGAAACCAAGTTAGACTCTTCCTACTGCACATCCTGTTATCAGGAGTATGTACTCACCAATAATTAAGAAGTGCAGTGATAAATCCAGCCTAGACAAACGTCTATGAAAATGAAGCTGTCTCTCTAGTTGCAGCAGGAATAAAGCAGAACAGTCACAACTGCTAACATTAATCACTGTTAAAGCAATGGAATTTGATATACACACAGAAAATGAATTTACTGAGCAAGGAGTCAACAGCAGAGAATGTGGTCAGATGTCTTCTGACCACACTCACTCTTCAGAGCTCTGTGTTTAAAGTGGTACTCCTTCTAACTTTGATTATGCCAAGGGCATTCCAGGTTGTTCAGTTTTCTAGGTGAAGGAGAGGCTCTGTCTTAGAATTATATAGCTCAGAGCTAAAATGAAGCTTGCAGCAGAGAAAAGAAACAAGGAAAATCCTAAAGACCTGATAGATTGAGCGCTAGCCTGTAGGATGTATTCCTTCACCAATCTGTTTGGTCTGATTTCCCATGGTTTTGAAAATCCGTGGGTAGCTCAGTCTGCCTCTTAGTCTGTTAGTCATATAATTAAAAAGAATAATTGAAGACATACAGCACCCTTTGCTTTGAGATGCAAAACACTCACAGATATCACTAATTAGTTCTTCACCCTTCAGAGAAAGAAGAAATCATTCCTAGCTTGTTTTTGTGCCAGCTCAGCCACTGTGGCAGCAATAAACTATAATACACCAGGAGTCCCCAAAACATCTATAATTTTGGCTTCATTTCTCCTTTTCCTGTAGCTAAACAACCCCAGATGCTCCAGTCTTTCTACACAGCTCATGCTCTCTAGGCCATGTGAGAATTTCTTGACTTCTTGTTTCTCTCTTCTGTATTTCCTCTAATTAGTCTGCATCACTCATGAAAATGAAGCCTAGAATGGGATATTATGCACCAGTTACAGCCTTACAAGTACTAAACTTTGTTTTAACCCTTAAAGTAATGAGGTGGTTTTTTTTAATCAAAAAAGGGAATATGTCATCTGAGCCTGCCCAGCATTAAGTAATTGAAGGTTTCCCTAATGAGCTTACAAATAAAAAACATGGCACAATGAATTCCACAGCAAACAGATTAGGAAAGTTTTTAAAAACCAAAGTAGCAAAGCAGAACAGACGTCGTTACTGGATGTTCCGTATTCCTCTACTCCTGACAAAAATACTAATACAAAAGTAACAAAGAAAATGCTTTGAGACTTTATAATTCAGCATTAGGGGAAAAGTATGTTTGGTTAAATACTGCAAATACACCTTTTCTTTATTAAAGCACATGGCCCATTAACAAGCTGTCCTGAACTACATATTGCCATGTGAGATGTGAACAGCTCAATGAAAAAACATTGAAATATCAATGTTTTTCATAGACCTCACCTGTCATAACTGATGCATCTTTTATGGACCAATACATAGCACCTATCATGTCAAATAAACCATGAGCTAATCAAATCAGATACATGGACTGTATAGTGAAAGAAATAGCCTATCAAATCAGACACTGAATGAGTTTTAAGATACCTCCAGGAGGGACTGAATTTCTTCACTGTTCTATTACAAGCTTTAGTATTTTGTTGTAATCTTAAGCAAAGCTTACTTGCTTTGGTGAAAATTTCTCAAAGCTAGGCTTGGCTTGACAAAAAAAAAAAAAACAACAAAAAAACAACAATATTTTTGTAATCTCTTGCACAGTGACAAGAGCTTTTGATTCCATTTGAAAATGTCACCCATATGAAAGATGGCAAGGTATCTAATAGAAAGGCATTGTTTTTCCATAGGTAGTTGTTGACAGCATGAATATCCCCTCACTGTGTCTTCTCCAGGCTGAACAACCCTGGGTCTCTCAGCCTGTCCTCATATATCCAAATATAACGGGCAATCTTGGTGATAGGTGGATGACTGGACTTGATGATCCTCAAGTCTTTTCCAACCTTGGTGATTCTGTGATCCCCTGATGCACTGAAGCACTTTACTGATCTTGTCCTGCATTACACCCATATCCCTTGCAATAGGAAGCCCCATTCTGAATGCAGAACTCCAGAGATCATAGAACAGCTTAGGCTGGAAGAGACCTAAAAGATAATCCAGGTTCCACCTCCCACTGTGGGCTGGTGGCCACCTCCCAGACCAGGCTGCCCAGGGCCCCATCCAACCTGGCCCTGAATACTCCCAGGGATGGGGCACCCACTGCTTCACTGGGCAGCCTGTGCCAGCACCTTATTGACCTCTGAGTAAAAAGTAAAAACTTCTGCCTAATATCTAAGCTAAATCTCCCTTCCTTAAGTTTAAAACCATTTTGCCTTGTCCTGTCACAATCAGGCAGTGTAAAATATCAGTCTCCCTCATGTTTATAAGCTCTCCTCAAGTACTGGAAGGCCACAATGACGTCTCCCTAGAATCTTCCTTTCTCCAATCTAAACAAGCCCAACCTTTCTCCATAGAAGAGGTACTCCAGAATTTTAATCTTCTTTGTGGCCGTCCACTGAACCCGCTCCAACAGCTTCATATCTTTCTTGTGCTGGGGGCCCCAGGCCTGGACACAGTACTTCAGATGGGGCCTCACGAGGGCAGAGCAGAGGGCTACAGTCACCTCCCTCTCCCTTCCGGCCACCCTTTATTTGGTGCAGCCCAGGATACTGTTGGCCTTGCAGTCTGCAAGCACACACTGCTGGCTCATGTCCAGCTTTTTGTCCACCAGAACCCCAAATTCCTTCTCCATAGGGCTGCTCTCAGTAAGTTATCCCATTCTGTCTATAATTCGGAGATAGCCCTGACCCAAGTGCAATACCTTACACTTGCCTTACATACTTTAGCATGGTGGTGCAGTTATTAAAGCAAAAGTTCTGTTCAGGAAGACACAAAGCTGAGGGCCTTTTAACTGCAAGCATCCTGGAGATACAGACTGGGAGACTGTCAGATTTAACAACCCAGGTTTCATCACTTGTCAAATACTGTTGTAGGGAAGCCCTTTTAGAAATGTCACGTGATTGAGCAGTTGCGTAGGTGCACACTGTATGTCAGAGCCTGTTTTAGTTGCTGTCTTTCCTCAAAGCACTCTTTAGGTGACTACAATCAGGATACACAAATAGTGTATTTCTGGATGTTAAAAGGCTATTATGAATCCAAATTAAAGATTTATATGCTCTGTCAAATGATTGTATCTTGTACATTTTACTAGCTGCAATTTAAATTATTGTTCACTCCAACTACATTATTTAAGCTTAAGAGGAATATCTACACCTTGAAAAAATAGTATGCATAGGAAAATGTCAGATCTGACAAAAATGTATACTCATGCTATATGTCTAAGTAGTCATCATGTAGCCACTACATGATTCAGATTACATATCTGATTTTTCCATGAGACACAGAAAGTATGATTTTTTGTACTGCCAGGTAGTCTTACAATAGCACGCACATTTCCTGCCCTGGATGTTGCCAGTATTTGCTCTGGATGTTTCCCATGAATGGTTAGAATAACGGCCTGGCAGCAAGCAAACCCAACTCTTCCGCTTCGTCCAGTGCTATTAATTCAATTGGAGAAGCAGTTCTGTATAACCTAACAAGTTATTAGTAACAGGATTTGAGGCAGCTGTTCCATATTTGCCATCCCACTTTCTCAGACTGTTCCAAAGGCTCACATTTTTGTCACAGTTCTTTCAGGAACCATTCTAAAATGCAGTTCAGGATACTGCCAACTGAAGGTACTTCTGTGGTCTTAATTCTGATTTTCTTATATTTTTGCATGCATGGATCTTAGCATTTTGGATCAGAAATTGAGGGAGTGCCTAAGGAGTAAGAATACTTCATTCTTCAGTGAACAAATCCTGACACATTATGCTTCCTCCAAAAGAAAAAGCAAGAGATAGAAGCATTTAGCTTTCCAAACACCAGCAGTTTGCAAACCAGTATTAAAACTGAAAATCTGAATGTTTCTTAATCTGCCTGAAGGCAGAGTCAAGAAAGTATTTTGAAAATAAAACGAAGACCAACTCAACACCTTCTTTCTTCCTTTCTATTACAATAATATGGTTTCATTCCTTAATAATAACATGAACATAGGTATACAGTGGCCTACCTTCTCTTCATGGGGGGGGGGGGGGCGTTGGGAGGGGTGTTGGTTTATTATAGCTGTGCCAAATTATCCTTCTACCCCATTAAGGACAGCTGTGGTTTCATGCTGCCCTATTTGGGCATGGTAATATTTGCTTTCTGAAACTCAGCTTGTTTTGTAAAGCAAATTGTCATCTTGATTGCATGATAGTGCGTTGAGAAACCTTTTGGAGTGTTTATGAAAAGGGCCGGAAATGAGAGGTAAAGTTGAACTTATTTCTGAAAAGTTTAGTTTATCTAAATTTCCTGGCCCTGAGAAGTTCAGTGTCTCTAATGCAGCACTGCATTAAGTCAATTGCCTTGTATTTTCTTTGTAATTTCAATGTAATTCTCAGACAAATGTAGCTATTAAAGAATCTCTGTGTTACTGGTTTTATATGTACAATCACAGCACCTGTGAGTTCTAGGTTGGTATTTCCCATGCCACATTCAGCATTCCTGTTTCTCTGGTTGTACACTCCGGGAACACGCCCAGTCCCTATGCTATCGATAATTTTTCCCCTTGGATACAAAAAAAATGAGGGGTAGGGAAGGAAGTGGTGTCTGGAGGTGTGAGGTTTGTCCCATCTTGGAGGTGGGATTCCACAGAGACAGAGTGGGGAGCTGCCAAGTGCTCCCTCACCTATCATTACAACATGGCACAAAGAACAAATCTCCTCCCCTACTTCACAAAGCTCACAGTCTGAGTGTCTTGGGAACAGACTTTAATATTTGCTTGCTGTTACTCCATCCATAGAAGGCTACTTTTCCTTGGGGAGCAGTCAACAAGCCTTTAATGCAATACTCAAGCTCATTAACTGCCTGTGTAGAAAGCCCAAAAGAAAGAGGTCAGCAGAGAACATTTAATACATGAGGTCTATACCTGAGGAAAAATGCAAAAATCAGAAAATATCCACCACAGAAACAGTCTGTTTGTTAGCAGGAGCTATGCTGATGGCACAAACAAAACATAAATGAATACATTGTACATTTTAAAGGGAAAACCCTAAAGCAGAAATGTTAAGCCAGAAAACAAACAAACAAAGCCAAACACTTCATGAAGTCTGATACTATTGTTGTTGATTACATGCAGTAAATACTCAACTGGAAGGACATGGTCTGCACTATAAAACTTCCAGGTGGACAAACAGGTAGTAGTAAGAGTTATGGATCACCAAGCCTCTCCTCAGCATAAGTAAGGCTAATTGGAAAGAGAACAGCATGATTAAAAAAAACACAGAAGCAAGAGATGAGCTGGATCTTTCAAGAAGCACAGTTTGTAAAGTAAGCTTAATTGCAAACAACAACATAATTGTACCCACTTGCCATACATAAACTAGAGTAGTTCTAAGTTAGTGGCACGGGAAGCAGGAAGAAACTCTAAACCAACATTCCTTGAGTGCTGAATACATCTTCACAGGCCACCTGCAGAAACAGTTACATCTTCCCAGAAGCTTTAGTTTGAAGTTTTCATCTCTTAACGTGCCATCTAAAATATGGATTAAAACTTTCTAACTTTCTTACTTTTCGTTCCTTTCCATATTTATATTTGTACATGTTTATTAATTTATTGTATTATTTTTATTAATTTATTTTATCATATTACTCTTCCCTTTTCCTGCTGGAGTTTATGATCAAGATTTAAAAAAGATTTTTTTTTTCTTTTACCAGTTTTACAAGCCTAGCTTTGAGGCTTGGACTCCTCAAATTCTTCAATTTCTTCTCCTTGTCACCTTACTCCACAGAGTCAGTATTTATCATCCTCTCATCTTTAATTTGAGCAGATCCCACTGGTCTATTCCTCTGATGACAGCACTTAAAAGCAAATAATACATTCCAGCTGGAGCTTTACTAAGGAAAGATACACTGGAAGGAAGTATTTCATGCAACTTGCAAATTTGACTCTTGGTAATACATCCCAGGATGACTTTAACTATTTTTTCAATGACATGACATGGTTGACAGTAGATAAATTTATGGCCCATACCAACCCAGATTCTTTTCTTCAGAAACAATTCCCAGTTGTTCCCCATTTTGCATCAATGGGGATGATTAATCCACCCATAAATCATTTATTTGGCTTTTTTTTTTTTAGTTTCACTCTGGTGTCTTTTTAGATTCACTCTATTTTTAAGCTCATTTTTCCAATTTGTCAAGGACATTTTGAACCCTATTCTTATGCTCAAAAGAATTTAATGTCTCTCTTGGCTTAGTGACATCTGCAATTTTAATGTAGGAATTAGCCAGTAGAAACTAGAAACCATTATCATCACTGCTTTGAAAACGAATCATAGATTGGAATCCCTGAAAAGAACCAAGATTTCATTTCAGGTCACCTCTGAAGTGTGATGAAACTCATGCAGATGAGCATTCAGTCTCACTTTGGATTGTTGCAGTAGGAAGCTGTTTGTTCATTTCAAAGTCCTTTGGTATCTCAGGCTATTCAAGAGTCCAGCGTGTGGGGAGCTCTCTCTTTACACCTTTACAAGGTAGCCTACAAATGACACCAAATAAGAGGCTTTGATTGCTGAATCCCTTTTATTACACAATTCATTAAAATGTTCACCAAGGATGCTGTTGTCTATGTTCTATGTATTTTTTATTTTCTTTTCATTATATTATTACTCATAGTATTCCATTCCTCATTGAATTAAGTTCTGTGTTAATGAAAGGATTTGATTTGGTAGGCATGTATTACATTAAGCCGGGGATTCAGCAAAGTTCTCTGGGGATTCTGTCTGTCCTTTTCCTTAAGTCATAAGTGGAAAAGTTTCTAAAAATAATCATTACAAGCTTCGACCCTAATGCATAATTCATTAGCTAAATTATTCGACAACATGCACAAAGGAGTCACAACAGGAGCTCCAAATTAAAGGGTTACTCTTGTCTAGCATGGAAGTGCTGGATCAGTTTGGACAAGCTCAGATCCTGCACTCCATCCAACAGGGCCATGCCAGCTCCTCCTCTAAGCTGCTGGAAGCAGTCAGGTATGCTGTGTGCCCATCGGATCCAGAGCTGCTGGCAGGAAGGAGCAAGCTCTGATTTGGATTGTGGCTTTAAAACCAAAAATTCATATATCTTAATGCAAAAAGACCGATCTCATGATGCTTCTTTGAGGTCATTTGAAGTAATTTTGGGGATAATTTTTGTGCATAGAGAGACTTCAGGCTTGCCACCTGTATAAGGTCAGGTATTATCAGAGCATTAAAATTTAACATTATAGGGCCATGATCTGAAAAGGATCATAGAAATCATAGAATTGTTTGAGGTGGAAGGGACCCTTCCAGGCCATCTAGTCAAACTCCCGTGCAATGAACAGGGACACCTACAACTAGATCAGGTGCTCAGAGCCTGATCCAGCCTGACCTTGAAAGTCTCCAGGGATGGGGCATCCACCACCTCTCTGGGCAAACTGTGCAAGTGCCACACTACCCTTATTATAAAAAGCTTCTTCCTTATATCTAGCCTAAATCACCCCTCTTCTATTTTGCAACCATTCCCCTTGTCCTATCACAACAGACCCTGCTAGGGAGTCTGTCCCCTTCTTTCACATAGCCCCCCATTAGATACTGACAGGTTGCTCTAATGTTTCCTTTATTTTTGTAACCTCACAGGAGCTGACAGAACTGACAAGGACACTTATATAGTTAAAGCTGAATACACACAAGCAACTTCTTTGTTATGTGTCAGAACAACAATCTGTGTTAGGTATCAGAATCAAGAGATGAACGTAGAAAGATGAAGGGCGGAGGACAATTACATTTTACGCTAATTTTTTCAGGTGAAGTAGATGTATCTTTTACCATTTTCTTTTACTCCCAGCAACAGAACTTGCCTTGTAACTGTTTTTTAAAGGAGCAGAGAAGAGTGGCTAAGGACAGCGTTAAACACCTGGCTTCCTGGAGATCCTTCCCTAGAGGCAGCTAATCTCTTTTCCAAAGAGAGCTAATCTCTCCATCAGGCTATAAACAACCCTCGTTTCAAACATCATATTTCAAGACTGAGCTAATAGCACAGCTGGGTATAACTGCGTCAAATCGCGTGCTTACATTTTTGTTCAAAGAGGATTGCATGAGTTTGATCATAAAAGCAGGAATCCCGAGTGGGAAAAGCCGCAGGGGAGCAGGAGCCCCAACCCTGGGCTTCTTCTGCCCCCTGGCGACACCCACTGGCTGTCTGCAGCTTTGCGGGTGCAAACACACCCAACGTGTTCTTCCTCATATCCTTCACTGAAAATACTCTGCAGCTGCAAAAGAGCGTTTAAATACCTCATCGTTATTGTTGGTATTATTATTATTACTACCACAACAGAAGGTTTCAATATAATGTAATATCATATAGTACAGTCTCTCTTCCCAGGCACAGGAACACGAGGCTGTGCAGGGCCTTCTCACTCTAGCTGTAGGGTTTGTGGTAACAACTTTCAAGCACAGTGTGGTTTATCAGACTTGCCCCTAAGTACCACAAAGCTCTTGTAAGCCCTAGATAACCTGCTCTGCTGTGATTCACTTCACTGAAATTCCGTTACCATTTTTAAATGTGCCTGCATACCCTTCTGCATGATAAAACTTGGAGGATGAGGATGGGGATAGAGCAGGGGAAAGCTCAGCCACCCTAGCACCACAATCTTCAGCAGTATGGGAATTTTCAGAGAACCATTAAAGAATCTGTACTTGGAGGAACACACTGGATGCCTTCACCACACATGACAAACACCCGTTCTTTTGGGACTTCCGCAGGTACACAAATGCTAACCTTTTCCATTTTTCCTTCTGCTGGGGAAAAATTGAATTACTGAAGACATTCATGCAAAGACTTTTGCTTATAGTTTGAAATCCCAGTGTTATTATTTCCGAACTGTACATGAACCGTGTAGTACATATTTTAATCATATGGCATAATTCACTGCAGCTGGGTAAGCATATGGTTTATATTTTGGTTGTGACTTAAAACAAGCAGGATTATATAACGTGTAATATTTACATAGGGTAATCTATATAACAAGTTGTACTCCAAACAAGTATTATTATGCCTTTTGCAAACAGAAGGTGCAGCTGAGAAGACTGACATCTGTATTCTGCCTTGGATCTGCAATTCAGGCTTAGGAATTGTTTCTTGTACCTGCAGTCTGAATCTTGAGTTTCAGTACCTAAACAAGTACCATGGAATTAGGGAACAGTAAATTCCCTGACCTGAAACTTGTTCTGCTGAAGTCACTGGTAAAACTGCTGTGGATAACAAAAATGGTAACGACAAAAGTACGCCAACATAGGACAAACACTCTGACATCTTTCCAATGAACACCATTGTGCCATCTAGATGTAGGAGTCTCAGAAAACCTGTAGAACAGGGGCTGTCTTTCAAAGAGCTTTCATGCCGCAAATTGCCATCTATATATCAGGCACTGTGAAAATCTTAACAGAATTAATTGGCTGTATCTCCATTAGTAAGTTCTACAGACTACATCTGCGAATGAAGAAGTTGATGCTGAAGACCCAATGTCCATACCATATTAATTGCAGAATAACCACAAGCCGGTCCCATCAGCTGCTGGAGTGCTTTATGTTCACTCGCGGAGCACAACTGTCTAACTTTATCTGAAAATATATATCAGTTTGTGCAGTTGAAGATGACTCCACAACTATTGGACAATTAACTACAGAATAGTATTCCTGGGTACACCTGAAAAACTACTGTAAACCATACTTATCTTAGAAATTGTTGGTTTTTTTTTTCCCCATGGAAAATCCTGTATATAGAAATAATAAAAGATTTTTTTCTAATCAATTTTTCATCATACAAGATTTGCTTTTAAACCTCTGACTTTGACATGACAGAAAAAAAGTCACTTCTGTCTGGCACATTCTATTTGCATGTTCTCCCAACCAGAGGTTTACTGACTTCGTCAGCTCTCACCTTTCCTTTGAGAAATGTCGCAGACTGTTGAGGAGTACAGCCTGCCTTCTTCACCATTCATCTCCGTGGGGCTGATGGAGATCTCATAGAATCATAAAGGTTGGAAAAGACTTCTGAGATCCTACCACCTAACTAATCCACCTTCCTCCAATATTGCCCACTAAACCATGTCCCTAAGTACCACATCTACACTCTTCTTGAACACCTCCAGGGATGCTGACTCCACCACCTCCCTGAGCAGCCTGTTCCAGTGCCTGATGCCTCTTTTGGAGAAGTTTTTCCTAATATCCAACTTGAACCTTCCTTGGCACAATCTGAGGCAATTCCCTCAAGCTCTCATACATGCCCGGCCTCTTTAAGAGACAAAAGAGGGTAAAATCAGGTAGCGTGGGACTGAACTACGTATCTGCAAAAGCAAACCCAACTTTTTGGACTACCCTCCTAAAAACTTTACTTCTCCTTATAGAGAGCCAAAGGAGCCATTTGGGGAGCTTCAGCCCTGCAGCGAGAGGTTCCCACGTGCCCCTTGGCCACAGACTGGGATAGTTCTGGGAGAAGCTCCTCAGCCCTGCAGGGTTACTTAAACACCAGCAGATGTCCCTACCGTGTAAGAAATCACCTTTCAGAATAACGTGGTGGTAAAAACCACACTTGGTTCAGTCTGGGCGCTGTTTCTGGAATGGACACAAATACAAACAGTATCCTCCCTCCCTCCTTCTCCAAGAGCAGTAACAGAATTGAGGTCTTCTGTGTGCATAAGCAGACAAGTTGCACACATCTTTCAGGGATTTACAGTGTATAGCTTACTACCACTGCTTTTGTCGTGTGCACGTGAATAGGAATGTACATGGAAAAATATTCTGACAAGAGAGTCTCAGGCAATTACTGCCACAGACATTCAGAGGTACCCTTTCAGTGCTGTAATATGCTTTTCTATTAGTAAGTACTATTTATAATAATGAAATTGCTGTCTTTAACTGGCCTGCATAGTGCCACAACATTCAAACCAGAAAAGCTGCAGCTGAAAAAAACTGACTGATTTCAATATCATGACAATGCTTTGTGAAATAGTTGATGTTCAGCACAGGATAGTTCTACTGGGTACTTCATTTCTCTGCTTCACTTATCTGCTCCCTGTGAGAGCTTTTTAAATGCCTACCTCAAACTCTTTCTTTCTAAACCAAAGATCAAATTCATTCCTAATACAAACTACAAAACTACTGAGATCCATTTTGAAATTTGGACATAGATTTATATTCACATGATGTGCTAAATTTACTGTTATTAAGTTGTTTGGAATTTTATTAGGAGAGATTTCTGTTGCGTATGTACCAAAATATTTGTAGTGAGAAAACCCCTGGCACAGGGTTGCTATATACAGCATTTATAGATGTGAAAGATGCATTAGATCACTGAATCTAGCAGTAAAAAAATAACTTTGTTCATATGAGGGTTTATAAGGAAAGCAATTCTTTAGTTTAATAGCATACAAGTGAAGTAGAGACATCTAGAATTAAATCACAATATACAATTGTACTCTCTAAAATGGTCATTTGAATTTCTATATCGTTTTCTGCCTGAGGATTTTGAAGTGAAGGACAGGTTTAGTTCTGTGAAAATTCTGACCAGAGCACAGAGGCAGAACCAAAGGCATCATTTGGTGCTACGCACTCTCTTCTCTGCCACAAACTGGTCAGTGGACAACTAGATGCGCACAGCTTGGGGAGGCACTTCACATAACATGCCCATCTGGATGTCACCCAGCTGCCCTCGCTGTTTATGTGGGCAACAATTCCTTGAGTTAACTCAATGCCCTATGATAAGAAAACCTGCAGTTCCCCTGGCTAACCCAGAGTCACTCTGAGAGATGAAACTGGGCCAGGGGCTCCTCCACAGCACTTGGTTTTGCTTCAAGAGAATAAGGAGTCAAATAGGTTTAGGATTCAGCTGGAACTCATGTCCCATAGATAAAGTTTTTTAAAAAAACAAAACAGAAAGTGAGAACATGGGATGCTTTCATCAGTTTCTACTTCTTCAAGATCTAACATGTTTCTCATGCTGTTAGGCTTTTAGAAATGCTTCCAGACCACATCATTCCTTTGGGTGCTGTAATGGCATTTATAGAAGCCAAAGGGAAGCTCTGAGGTATAAAACTTTCAGCATGGGTGTTTTAAAACACAGAGTGAATTTGTGCCATTTGAAAAGAGTATCATAGACGAGATCAAGGCGATTTGCTAAAGAAATCTAAAGAAGTAAATTAGAAAATGTTGGCTTTCTTCTACTACATCTCCATATTGTGCAAATATTGCTAGAACATAAGTATCTGTAAACTGGCTTTTCCAATAACTCCAAAATATAGGTTGCTGATTAGTATTAATTTTGACATGTAGCAAATCCCCAGACAGTTAAAGACCCAGCAATGAGACACTTTGTAAACGACATCTCTTAAATGTTTTAAGTGTGTCCTCAATACCCACTCCATGAAGGAATCACACAGGCGTGTTTGTTGTGCTCTAATAATACAGCTAAGCTGGGATCCAGGTTTTTGTTTTTAATTTTTTGAAGAGGTTGAGTGCCACTGAGGGGGTTGGGGGGGGGAAATAAAAGTAGCATAAGGAGCAAATAGCTGAGATTGTCATAGAGGAAACATTCACTGCAGAATTGCTCTGGTAGATGCATAGATAGCAAAATACACACAGCAGTGTGTAAATCTCAGAAGCACTGGCCAAGTAACTGTACCTGTGAAGGTAAGAAATACAGAAAAAGAAACCAAAAAACAACAACAAAAAACACACAAACCCTTAACTTCTGTCAAAAGGAATGAAGATCCTGGGGAGCCTTGACAAGCAAGTAACAGATCTTTGTGGAGTCTTTCAATTTTAATTAAAATTTGAATGATTTGTACATAGAGGACCAAAACTTGCTCTTATTCTCAGGCAGGACAACACCCTCGAACACAAAAAATTAATATGAGGTGCTGAGTTTACAGTAAATACATGTTACTGTATATCCCATGATGGAAAAGGGCTGACCAAGGGCAAGCAAAATTGCCAAATGCAGCACAGATGATAAAAGCAAGCTTTGTGAGAACAGCCTGCAAATGAAGGTCCCCTCTGCAGGAGGAGCCCAGTCCTAGCAGAATTCAGGGAATCCTTGTGATAGAGAGGCATTATTAATGCCACAGCTGCTAGCAATGTTTCTGCCAGAACTGACATCTTATTAGGTAGCTCTAATCACATCACGAAATAGGAAACTATAGTGTTCCTGCAACTACTTGTTCTGTGTTGCTGTGGATAAGGGAAAAGAGAACGCGTGGGTGGATAGTCTGGTGGATGCACAGCACAAGTGAGATACAAATTCTGATTAAATATTTAGAATTTGGGAAAACGAAGGTGATTTGGGACACAAGCAGAACTGTATTTGTGATTAACAAGGGAGTGCTGATACTTCCTTCTACGAACAGATAGCAGCAGTACTACTCTGCGTCAATATTCTTCTGAAGACTGCTTTTGTAATGGGGAGACAACAGAGTAAAGTCCTGTTCTGAAGAAAGCAGCTGGAGGCAAAGGAAAGAAGGACAGAAAATAAGTATAGTTTCTCTAGCAAATTCTGCCCAAGGAAATCAGAATATTGCTATTCTGTATGTAATCAAACATCCATAAAAAGCCTATTTTGTTCTTCCAGGACTTCATTATTTTCTGGGCATAAAAAGAATGAATAAGGCCTCAGGTCTGTCAAAATATCGTGAGCATTCAGAATCTGTACTGAGTCAAGAAGCATACATACAGTGTTTGCTTATAACACAGAGGCAATAATCAGGTTGCAGTGCATGTGGTCTTTTTATTTCCATTACTGCGCTACTGTGCATAGCTTTGCCTTGACCAAGGGTAAGTACATGGATAGCAAGCACAAGTCTGTGCATAGCATAGCAATGTTTCCATTTGGCAGGTTTCTGTGGCAGAATGTTATTTATTTATTTGATATTCAACCAGAATTGAGAACTTGTCCTGCTCTTCTGTCTCCAAAGGTTGGCACTGCTACCTATGTGTGAATTCTTTTTCTGCTTTAACGGAGTTGGGAATTAGAAATTCCCATTAGCCTTTAGGGGCTGGAAGCCTGACTGCCATCTCTGTCTCAGTTTGGACAACTGAAGCCCTGACTCCTGTCCCCAGCTGTCAGCCTCACTATGCACAGCAGAGGGGAACAGATGATGGCCAAGTACTCAGAGCAGCCAAATAACAACTGGAAAGATCTGCCTGTAATAATCTGGCTGAAACCAGTGGTTTTTTTAGTTGTTTAGTAGGTTTGGATAGCATGGTTTATAACAGGAATATGGATGTAATTATACAATTGCTCAAATATTGGAGCTAAATATTTTTTGTTGAAATCACTGCATTATCTTCCTATGCTCAGATAACACATGAAAATCATCTGAGACAAGAAACTGTCATGAACTGCTTGTCCTTTGATTTCTTCCTGTGCAAACAGGAAGAACTACACCTGGGGCATTACTAATATCTCAAGCATTGTAAATCATTATGAATTGAGGGGTTTTGCCATATCACATACAAAATTGCAAAGGTTGGGAGCTCTTATGCCAAAGAGGAGGTTTCTACTGACATTAATAGGGTGAATTTGCCACACACACAAGCACAGTTTGCATTCTCCTGCTGTGTGCAACAGTGGTGGTGTGGAGGCATACGTAGATGTGGCACAACATACAAGACTGTGGCTTGGATTTGTCTGGTGTAATACTTTTGGAGCAAAATGTAGGTAATCATATCTTTTTTGTAATGTCCATCATAAACAAATTGCTGGAAAGTAGCCACAGCTATTGGGGAAGATGCTTGAGAGAAAAAGCCATTTGGAAGAGTAGAAGCAGAATATGCAAGAAGAGATACACAACTGACTCAGGTGCTGTGTCCCTGATATTTGGCTTTCATAAGGAAAGAGATGTCAGATTAGTTCTCTACTGAGGGAAAGAGAATGACAGGACTTTCAAGGACACCTGCAAAGGTAACTGGAGGGAAAGCATTATTAAGCACTGCTCCATGAACACTGGTGCGTACCAGCCTTCGTATGCTTAAAGGGTAAGAAATTTGCTCAAGATAGCATGCATTTCATTTGAAGATGAATCAGTGTTGTTTTAGGTGACTCAGTTCTGCCTGTGCTGGTCTGTTTTTAACATGACACTTTATCAGCATATTTTTCAATATCAAGTTCTGGCTTTCACTCTGTGTATGGAAAGGGAAAGAAAAGTGATTACAAAAACTGACACTTGCATATAAGACAATTTGATGATCTGATGAGAGTGAAAGAGTTCAGCCTCATCCTTTGGCTGAGCACACAAGGTTACATCAGTCACTGAGGTTCTGGGGGAATTAAGCAAGATGGCAGAAGTGTAAGGGACTCACAGCTTTCCTCCAACACACAACTCCATAATCAGATCAGAAATCACAAAGCTAGAATTTTTTTTTTTATCATTACCTCATTTCAAAATTTCAATTTCTGTTTAAGTATCCTCACTATAACATTTTTTTTTTCTTCTCAATAGAAAAGACAGCAGCAATACACGACGTGCTTACAAACTGGAGCCATTTCATTGGCAAAGCACAAAGAGGTGAAACATATGGTGAGTTAAATTCATGCTGAAAGGATATCTATCACATTTTCACAACACCCTGAACACCATAGGCGTTATGATGAACTTAAAGAAAACGCTGTGAAATACATGAAAAGAGACCCAAAGTGTTTCAGATTAGGGCCACAGAGAAAAAAAGGATGCAGTAGAAGATACATCAGGTGGAAAGGTGTAGAGTTTGGTCTGTGGAGGGATCTCGTTTAGCATACTACTTGATATTCGGAAATATGAGTAGTTAGAAAAGTTGCTACAGCCTTTGAGTTCATTATAGTCCACTTAACATCCACATAATGAAGCTAGATCTTTCAGGTCTGTCTGAAGCATTACAGGACTTTTGCATCAACCATCATAGACTATCACCTCCTATTTAGGTGAGAAAGATGCTTACCTTCATCTTAACCTCTGCCTCTGAAACCCAGGGATGCTGATTTCTTCCTCTGCTCTGCCACACATTCTTTATACATTTGCATTGACTTCCCTCTGCATTAATCCAAATTATTTAAGTACTATTTGCAGTACTCAGAGATTTGAAACACAATGATGGTAAATTATTTAGCAAACAATTAGAGGAAGGAGTGCAAACAAATCCTCTAATTTCCTGAAGTATCTTTAATCACTTGGTACAGCTTCAGAACTCCAAGCAAATATTAAGGTAATTAATTGCTGTCAACCTGCCAGCCACATGAAAAGCACCTTCAGTGAATTACGGAAACGTGTCCCTCATACTTCAGAAGGTATGAACACAACTACCTGCTGTTTCTGTCAAGGTCACACTTCGAATTTGAAGCACTATTCCCCCAGTGCAGAAGTTCAAATCTATTCTGATGGTTCCTTTAGGATTTTCAAGCCTCCATTCAACAATCATTACCAATGAATGAAACACTCACTTCATATCTCAAACGAGTACTTCAGATATAACCTTTGAATAACCTCCAGTAATTGCTTGACATATGACTTTCTTGTGAGTTTGGATGTAAAAATTTTTCTAACAAAATCCAGATAAGCACAAAGATAGAAATTCACAATCAAAAAGGCAAACCAGGGCACTGTTCCAGGAGCCAGCTGTTCACTTGCTTTGTTTTACAGGAAACGTTTCAGCTTATAAAATTTAGGAGTACTGCATCACACAATTGCCACAAACTAATACGTTCAGCAACCACTTAAAACATTAAATATTGCTGCAACTGTGAGTTGTAGAGGTCTTTGGGATTCTTAGCATCCATATCATAGAATAGCCTGGGTTGGAAAGGACATAAAAAAAATCATCCAGTTCCAACCCCTGCCATGCACTGGATGCCAGCCACTAGATCAGGCTGCCCAGGGCCCCATCCCTGGCTTTGAACTTCTCTAGGGATGAGGCACCCACAACCTGTCTGGACAGTCCATGCCAGTGCCTCACCACCCTCTCAGTAAAAAATTTCCCCTGACACATGAGAGACCACATTAAGGGATGTTGCTGGAGATATGAAAAATGTCCCACCAAGACAGCACTCTCTGGGAAGAATGCAACTCCAAGGTCTCCCTTCAGTTTAGTACATCCTCATAAACTTCCCAGGAAGCAACAAAGACCTAAAGTTTCTTGTCCTTACTACATTGTGCTAACTTAAATCTAAAACACTACTAGTCATTTTGCTGTTGATCATTACATATTTGTAGCTATCCATCACTGCTTTTAAATACAGTAGAATTGTTTTAATGCATTTCTGTGAGATTTCATTGCTCCAACTTCTTATTCAAAGAAAGAAACATCAGGAAGAGAGAGCTTTATAGTGTTTACCGGAACAGGACTCTACACAAACCCTGGCAAATCTATTTGTACATGAACTTGACATGTACTAGCACAGACCCATGGCAATGCATTGGCTTGCTGCAATCTTCTCAGTCCCAAGTACATGCTGAACAGAAACACAGCTCTAGGAGTACATTTTGGAGACTCACTTGAGATAGGTTTGCTTACTTTTACAGCTCTCACCAGAATGCTTTGAAGTCACATTCTTGGCACTTGGAGGCTGCCCAAAGGAAACCAGCATATAATCATTTTGGATGGTGTAGCTGATGCCGCATTTTGGGACCGAACTTGTGCCATATGCAATGAATAGTGATTTTATGCCCTAGAGCAGATTTACCATAGCATTCCTTTGTCAGGGTGACAAAGAGGCATGGCTTTAAACAAGAAAACACAGCTTTTCAGGATCTGTACACTTGTAGCATCAAGAATGATAAGGGCTCTCTAGAGACAGGTTTCACCATACATTAACTTTTGCAGTGTGCCAGCTTTCCAGTATTGTTGAAGTTCCTATCAGAGCTCAAGGTACTGAGACAAACCATGAGAACAAGACAATGAGATACCCTGGACCAGCTTAAGCCAGAAATCTTATTGGTTCATTCTTCCCATTGAAAGTCATTCTACTTCTTTCCAGATCACATCAACTTAAAAAGAGTTGGTGACCACTCATGTGGGCATGCCAACACCCAGAGGCAAGCTGACAGTTCCTTGTAGAAGATCATTGCAAAGTGGCAGAGACAGCAGCTGGCACAGATGGGAAGGCACTCTATGATGTTAGCACTGATCCAACACTAACTGTAAGAAACAGTTTTGTACATCTAGAGGTAAAAATCGAGTAGCCTGAAAACTTTGTAAAGTACTAGGGAAGACATCAAGACTGAAATGGAACCTCTGCCACAGGAGGGAGGCTAGGCTGGCTTGGGATGCTCAGCAATCTGCTTCACAATCCCACATGACCATAGCATGCAATGGGGGGGCAGTTATTCTCTACTCTGAAATTGCATGTCTAGACTACATATTATTCAAAGCAAAGTAGGTAGCGTTCTTGCTGCTAGTAAGGAATGACTGCCCAGGAGCCCAGTGAGAGAAAGACATTGAGCAAACTTGTGCTAGTGAAAGGAGAGATACCATGGGAAAGGTGTTCAATTGCCTAGAAGGATGAAATGGAGGAAGCACCTCTCAAAAATTACAGAAAACAGACTCAAAATAGACCTGGTCTTCCTGTCACTGGTACAGTGAGGAGATGATATTTTCTTTTAGTCTTTGAAGAAGTAACAAAGCTGTTACCACTGTAGGACCTAGCACCTCATCACAGCCTTCCAGCAGATAGAGTATATTAGGCTAAACATTATATAATATGGTTCCCTAGCAGAAAGATAACTTCTACTGAAAAAGAGATATTGTGATTGTACTGCTCATTGGGACCACATTCTTTACACGTGCTCTTAGATGTCTACTCTGTTTCCTAAGAAAACTGTTGCAGTAGGGTGAATGAATGCTTAGGAAAGTGGTTGTTCCCTTTCTCTGAGGGAAAGATAGATTGCTCTAATATTCAAGGTTTTGTAATAACAAAATGTCTGACCAAAACTGCAGCATAGTTGGTAGATTGGGCAGAAAGAATTATTCCCATGTAGATTCTAACATTGTATTTTAATAAATGTTTTAAATAAAGAGATGGCTACCTCCTATGCAGTTTTGCTTTGTTCTGATGAAATATTTACCACACTGTAATTGCAGTCCATCCCTCAGGCAGAAGGATACTGCCAGCCACACAATAAATATTATACTATGCCTCAATAGGGCTTACTGAAAAGAAAACTTTTCTTGGTAGATAACACTTGATTGATAATGGCTTGTTCTGAGCGGACCACTAGGGTTTTTGTTCACTAAGAGGATTTCAGAACCAGCAGGGCGGTGAAATGAAGTACATAACATCATATTTTGCTAATCATTTCTTATTAACTATATCTCACTGAATGAAAACAGACCACGAGTCAAAACACCAAGTTAGTTTTCAACTGCAAAGGCACCTCATAAAAACACTTCCAAAAATATAGAAATTTATTTTGAAAAGAAACAGGAAAACTAGTGAGAGCAACATGCAGAATGAGATCCTCCTGTCATAGCTCTGCACGGCTCCACTTAAATCAGCTAGGAGAACAGATCTTCCTTTGGTCAATGTCAGAGTACGTTTTTTCCCTTTCAAAGGTACTAAATCTAGTTTGATCATAACACAAGGCATCAGAAAAGGCTGGGATTTATTTTCACACTTGATAGTCTGTTTGTAGTCAGAGTCTAATGATTCTTAAAGTGTATTTCAACCTTGTCTTTCAAGCTCTTCTCCTAATGCTGCCTGTCTTCCCTCCTGCTGATATGGGCCCAACATCTTCAGGACCACTAGGACTGTCATTCTCAGATTCCATAAACCAGTTGCAAATATTTGTATAAAACCAAAATACTCAGAACAATGGAAGTTCATGTGATGCTGTAGAGAAAACAGAAAACCTGACAGGAACTCCCGTACTGCTGCCTATCTCTAATACTGACCACAGCTCCTCTGTCATGGAAGTGAGTATGGTGGTGACAAGCAGGGAGAGAACAAGAAGTACTAAGAGTGAAGCTCTTCAGTTTTCTCAGTTCCCTCTCTCAGTCTCTGTCTTTCTTTTGTAGGTTGTGATCTAATACTTCAATCTGTCAAATGGAAAAAACAGGGCATAGCCAAGAGGTAGCAATAAATATTCAGCGATACTTTTTTCTCTTTAATTTCCCCCTTTATTCATCCAAAATTGCCTCAACATATTCTTCCTTACAGAACGGGGAGGAGGACAGTTTATGCCAAACAGATGTATTTGTTTCTTCTTAAAGAAAATATCTGCCTCTCACTTCTGTATTCAGAACTGCATATTTACAGAGTGTTACATTGCCTACAACCAGACTTTAAATATTTATTGCTCATGTGGTTGAAAAATAATGCAATTAGATGACAAGCAATCCTCCACAGATTCTCCCTCAAACAATATTTCATGCCATGGGGGAAAGCACTCTATGTCTGGTTGGCATCTTACTCTGCAAGAAACTCTGCTGGGATGGATCCTGCTTGTTTGCTGTGTCCTCTGTTTGGGGAGGAGAGTGTAGATGTAAGGAGCCGGTCTTTCACAGCTCACAGAAATGACCCATGGGCTCCCAAATCAAAGCAGAAGGGAGAGAAAGGAGCAACACAGTAGTTATTTCCAGTTCTGCATACTTTCAATGGACCTGCAGACTGTCAATCTGTAAGTCCTCCCTCTTCCGTATGTCTCCATAAAGGAGACATCCAGATAGCAATAAAGACAAAAGCCACAAAGAATGGGAATCATACGGTTGGCCTGGCCCATCCCATAACCTGGCAAATACTTTTTTGTCAAAGAAGAGCCATCAGTGTCACTGCGATAGGAAGCAATGTCACAGGAAGAAGCTGCAGGTCTCAGGAGGGCCATGCAACATCTTCAAGTGGCTTGCACATCGTCAGTGCTCAACGTATCACTTTTGAGAATCCACCAATGTACATATTGATCTGAATTAAATGAACTACTGCCAAAACAGGCTAAGTTTGAAGGACCACTCCAACTTTTCCTTGTTAAACATGATCAGGTTGAACAGCATGGCCTCCATGGTCAACTATATTTTGGGAACCATAGAAGAATTTCTGCCCATTTGGCTAAACGTATGGAACAGAGTCAAATGCAGTTCAAAATTTTTGATTAAACGTAGTAACTAGATTTCACATCAAGTCTTCTGTCTTTTTGCCGCCTCTGCGGGAAATGGCAGCACATTATCTTAGTTTGTGGTGATTCAGATACATGTCAAGCTCAACTCTATGACAGTGTCCAATCTGTACTGAACCAAAGACTGTTAGAAAGGGAAAATATATCCTTCTTTCCTCCCTTTCATAAAAAGGGAAAATGTATGTACGAAGAAGACACATTTGCGTAAGTAACATATTAACACATATGACAAGTCAGGAAGCTTTCCCAATACTAATTTGATCATCTCTAATGTGACTATAGTCAGTAGAATTTACCTTTTTTTCTTCCCCCCCCCAATTTTTTTTTTTTTTTTTTTTTTTTTTACCTTGGCTGTTGAAGACTGCATCCAGTTTTTCTTGTCTGGATCCTACAGTTATGAAACTCCTGATTTACTTTCATATAAGTGAGGGTAAGGATCTTTCTGCACAGAGCATAGGTTGCCAGAGGCTTGTTGGCTTCTTCCAGAAAAAATGAAGACATTACTTGTGATACTTTGTGTAAATAGGAAGAAAAGAGATCCAGGCAGACCATTTATCTCTCAAACAGAGGGAGATCATTGAATAACCCAAGATGCCATCTGAAGTCACTGTGAAGTGGGTCGTATTTCATTTACCAGTGATGCAGCACCTAGAACTGAACTCCCTAGCTGCAAGTAGGGCTATTTAAGTGATAGAACTGCTCCATGCTTCTCCCACTCCATCAATGGACAGGAAAAAGGAAGTTTTCCAATGCATTTTCAGTTTTAGAAATATTCAAGAATGAATAAGTACGGTTTATGTCTTTAAAAAAATACAGAAAGGTAAAAATCTAGAAAGGACATCACAAACAAAGGGTCAGATCCTCATTATGAGACAGCCATAGAGAATGGAGAGACGTCGTGGATAATGAGTGGTACAATACCAAAAGTTATTAATTTCAAAAATATGTCAGAAGACAAAACAATACAAGAAAACATTATATACCCGTAAGTGCATGGGTTACATCCAAGCAAAATATTTACCAAGAATCAAAACCACATTTCTTATAAATGAAAGGCTATGCTAGCCAGCAAACAAGGGCTGAGAACTGAAAGAAAACCTTGAAATGGAGCTGATGAGAAGGCAGAGAGAAGACAAGGGGAGATGGCCAGTTGTGAGCCTGCTGCGCTCAGAAATCATAGGAAAATGACAGAACAAGCAGCAGACAGGATTTTAGTTCTGCTTAAGTTAGTTTCATTCCTTGAGACACTAATGTGCTGAAGTAGGTTATTTCACTTTTACAACTGAGTGTAAAGAGAAGCATTCTTGAAAAATTTTGGGCATCTGACTGAGAGCTGATATTACCTAATTTACTCGATTTTATTAGATTTGATAGTTTTATGCTACTAGATTAAAGTACTTAGGAGTCAAATTGTTAAAAGAATTAAATCAGATGCCAGAATTCAGAAAAGCAAATCCTTATCACAGATGTCAGGCAGAAAATGTTATCGAAGACACCAGTTAGCTGTTAGTGGCCACCAGCTCCGTGGAAGTGAAATAAGAGGGTTTTACATGCTTGGCCTGAGATACCTTCACGTGTTTGACTTCTACAGTGTCCCAACCCAGGGGGAGCAGATCCTTCTCATCCACCTCCCACCATGGGGCAGCAGCTATAGGAGACTCCAATGACACACACTCATTTAGATGAGAAAAAGCCACACATTTTTGTAAGTTCAGCTCACATGAAACAGCAATAAGTATTTTCATAGCTGAAAGTAATGCCACAATTTCCTGCAGGAAAATGTCCTCTCTCCAGCATGGTTCAGGCTATTCTACAAAGAGAAGCCATGGGCTGCTCTTACCCTTCATAAACAAACAGTATCTTCAGTTTACAGTTTTGACAACTTACCTTTCCAGAGGAGTGAGAGCCTTTGTCTCTTCAGTAAAGGGGAAGAAAAGGTTAAAAATAAATAAATAATAATACTCTAAGGCACAACTTTTCTCCTGATCGCATAGGAACTCTCTGTTATTTCTTCTCCTAACCAAAATACTTTGCTTTCTTCCTTACCTAAACTGCTCAATAAGTCTTTCATCTCGGGCTTACTGCTGTTGAGATAGAGGAACAGGGAAATCGCCCTCACTCTTTCCTCAGCTGCCTCCAATTACTTTCAGCTGCAAAGTGCAATCCTATCCTCCTAATCCTTGTTTGCACAGTGGGGCCTGGTGGGGACAAGAGTTGTGACCAGAGATGGGTATTGGGATGGATGTCCAGTAGCTCTGAAAGCTTTGCCCCACCGAGGAACTTCAGTTATGGGCACAGCAGGGAGCTGTGCTAAGGGATGTATTTTCATCGCAGAAACCCTTTAGAACGCAGTCTCCACCCTGGAGAGTTTTTCAGGGCAGCTGCATTCGTCACTGTTTCCTTCAAGGGCTTCCCACTGCTAAAACAGCTACAGATGTGGTAGCAGTCTGATGCTGTACCCAGCAAGGAGAATGACAAACAAGTGTAGATCCAGATGAAACACGAAGAAAAATCAATTAAACATGTATATAAAAATAATTATATGCTGCTTTAAGATGCATGAAAACTGACATTTTTAGAGATGACTCATATTTTCCTGCTTTTTTTTTTTCCAACATTTCTTTGAAGCCTGTTCTTAGTCATGGAGAGGAGAGCATCTGCTCATAGAGCCATGCTGCCTTTGCTGGGGGCACCCACCCTGGTCAGGAATCTCACAATCAGCATAGCTGCATCTGCTATGATGGTAAAAAGGTGAGGTTGCCAGAACACCTCTCCAGATCTACCTGTGTCTTCCAGGGATTTTCTGACCTCCTGAAACAACAACAACATAAAAAAAAAACAGCTTAAAAATGCAGAATTACAAATGGACAGGGTTTTTGGAAAGCATTGTTACAGACTACTGCAAATGTTCAATTAGACCAGCTGTGACCTTGTAAGCATGGATCCAGCTTGATCACCATCACCTGCTCTGAACATAAAGATGAACACTGCAGGGAGAACATGATTTCTCCATACAGTAACCCAGCTATTTGCTTTTTCTAAGCAGCTTTGTCAAAAATCCTCACAGATGTCATGGTAAGAGATACTGACTTTTCCCTCCCCAAAATCTTTTGTCTCCAACCTGAAGTGCAAAAAAAAAAAAAAAAAGCACAAACAACAAAAAAAGCACAAAAGTCTGCTGATTGGCAAGGGTATTACAATTGCAAGTTGTGGTTGTATTTCTGGCAAGTGTTAACTAAGAGAAGGAGAAGGGCTGATAGGAAAAAGGGCAATCACACCAGGTATGTGACAGAAAACACCCTGCAGCTGCTCTGACTTTGGGAAAAAATGATGCTCAACAGCTGGTGCCATTGGGGTCAGAAAAGGGATCAGCAGAGAAAATAGGGCCTTGGGCAAGGAAGAGGTTTTCAATTTAAATCTGAGACACATAGCGATAGCAATGTCAAGCAACACTGTTTAGTAGTGATGTCTTGTAAGGAAGTGACAGTGCTGATGTCACAAGCCGGGAAACCAGGAGGATGGAGATGCAGGAGAAGGAAAGGGGCTGAGAGGAAAATGAACAAGTGCCTTGAGATGTTTGTTCCCTTCTATTTGTGTGAAATGCTTCTGTGAAACAGCAATAACCTTCCTGCAAAGCAAATGGGGCTGAGTGACTGGGGATCTGATTAATGTTTATAAACATCTAAAGGGAGGTGAGAGGCAAATGGATGAGTCCACACTCTTCCTGGTGGTGTGTAGCAATAGGATAAAGACTTGAAAAAAAAAATAAAACTTGAACATAGGAAGTTCAAAACAAACATGCAGAAGAACTTCTTTACAGTAAGGGTGACAGAGCACTGGAACAGGTTGCCCAGAGAGTTTGTGGAGTCTCCTTCTATGGAGATATTCATCCCAGCTGGACACCTACCTGTGTGACTTTTTGCAGGGTACCTGCTTCAGCAGAGATGTTGGACTTGGTGATCCCTCGAGGTCCCTTCCAACGCCTGCATTTCTGTGCTTTAGTGTGGCTGCAGGATGTGGCCCAGCTCCAGCAAAGTTACTTCCAGCACAGTTCCTGCCCAGCTTATGGGCAGTCCAGAGAGCTAACAGGTTCACACACTTTCTTTGAGAGAAATATGAACCTAAGTACAGGGCTATGTTTGGATCTGGGAGCCAGGTTCTGCCCTCTGCTCCAGTCATGTGGCTGGACTGACAGCTGGACAGCAGGACTGTGTGTGTTGTAAGGGAGGTAAAGAAACAATTACTTATTAAATCTCTCTAGTGAATTAATAGATTTAACTTTTACATGACAAAAATACATTTTCTGAAGTAGTTTTCAAAGAGCCCATGGACATATACTATACAACCTTCTGCTTCTGCCACTCTTTCAGAAATGATTGTTTCTAAAAAGTGTGTGTTGCTTGCAGGGATCTGTACAGTTTGTTCTGTGTGGCTTGAATTGATCGACACAAACTGACATTTTGTTTTTACATCTGGACTATTTCATTCCTTTTCTTAATACTACTCCTCTGCAGTGACATATCAACAACAGCGTAATCATCTAAGACTTAATGAATAAAAAGACACACAGAAGGAAGAAACCATCTGGTTGAAAGAAAAAATATCCATCTTCCATCCAGGGGACCAGGACTATAAATAAAAACCTACTGATCTGAAAGGATATTTGAACGTACCGGTCAGACTGTTTTGCTGTTAGCCACACTTCAGTACATCTTCCTGCAAACCCAGCACAGGCTGATGGAGAAACAATCTAAATGCTTTCTGATTTCTTTGTTTAGTTTCCAGGCAGTGGAATTACAGCATAACAATCATTGTTTTCAAACCTCTTTTTATATGCAAGTTTGGAACAAGATGGTGAATTGTGAAATTTTGGTGCTCACTAGGAAACAGTAGAGATGTTTCAGAACCAGAATGATTAACTTCTCAAAGTGAGCAGAATTAAGCCATTTCGATAACTTGGGATTCTGATCCTGTTGTGGTTTTGTAATGACAAAGCAACCTTACTTTTATCATTAATTACAGTAGAAGCTTTTATTTTCAGTACAAGCAACGTCTAAATCAGTTTAGATGACCCGCCTCTTTTATTCTGAACATTCTTTCAATTTTTCACAGTGTTTTCAGACAGTGGGAGTTTGCAGCACTCATGAGGTCTGCTCATAAAGCAATGCCCCCTGTGTTATTGTGTTGGCCCATGATGTCAGAGGTAGATGTTGGTGGTATAGCGGTAGAGGGTGAACCTTCCCACCAATATGCCATTAGATTTTGTTGGTGTGCATCAGATGGCAGCAGAGGGGCAGTCCACTGGACAGAAATTTTCAAAGCCCAGGGACACAGCAGCCTTGCTCCCTTGTTGTCCTGGCCTTTGCCATAGACACTTTTACTGCAGCAAAATCAACAGAGCATGTAATGTGATTAGGATGGGAAAACGTGCACGCTCCCATCACTGCCCTGAGAGCAACAGGGATGAGGCAGCCAGGTTCAGGGAGGCAGTGTGTGCTGAGAGGCTGAATACTGTGCCTCTAAAGGTTTGTTATGGGGCTGTTTACAACCAGCAGACATCTCTTGGCCTCTCTCTCTCCACCTCCCTCAAGTGCTCCTGACCTCATGGGAGCAGTGGTCTGATGCACAGAGTTATGTGGTCCCAGCTTATGAAAGTTTGACGTGTGTCAAAAACAAAACCAAAAAGGCATTTGCCTTCACTGCTGATCACTCTGCTGGTTTGTGAGTGAGATGTATGAGCCAGGCACTCCCTGGTGCTAAGCAGTGTTGTTTTCCCCAGGACAGCATCACAGGCTGGCTCAGAGGGGCTGAGCAGCACAGGATGCTCTGTGGGAGGCACTACCTCTGGGAACAGGCTGTGGTGGGCAAAGTGTTTAAGCATTTTGGAACCAAGTTTTCATTTTAATTTGAAACAACTTCTCAGCTGGAAATCACTTCTGTCTTAAGAAAGCAGGCAGAACAAAGCATGGTTAAAACATACCAAACATTGCAACAGTTGTTTCTAAAATCTCATAGATTCTGAGGTCAAAAGCTATTTAAAAAAATGAACAAATATTCAATGTGTAGAAAAAGTATTTCCTCAGCATTTCTGATGACTAGAGGTCACACTTCCAAGCTGGATGCTTTAACACCCAAACAAAACAGCTGGAGTTCTGTGTTGAGTCACAGTAGTGTTTGGCCACTGCCACACCAATAATACAGGTGATTTTTTGCATCTTTTCACCCATGGAGGCAGGCACACGAGCAATGGTATTGTTTCAAAAGTTAGAAAGTTAACTGCTTGTTATATCCAGGGTCAGGCTGGATGGGACTCTGAGCACCTGATGGAGCTGTAAGTGTTCCTTTTGACAGCAGTGAAGTTGGACTAGATGGCCTTTGGTGGTCCCTTCCAACTCAAAGGATTCTACGGTTCTATGATTGGATATTTTTTTGCTTGCTTGGTGATGTTGCAACAACCATGCAATGCACTGCTTCAAGGGGTTTGACAACTGAACTTTCTAAAATCAAGACCTCAATCCTGTTTGTGCTCAGAAAAGCACAGGAGCCACTTGGGGCTGAACATATGAGCAGAAAAATAAGAGAAACAAGACCCTTGTTTGGTGTGAAAGGCCTCATACTTTCTGCTTAAAATTGTAGAGAAGGTTTCTGAGTTGCATATTGTTCTCCAGAAATCTCTATCTTTAAAACTGGAGGTTGGTAGAGGCTAGAAAAAGTTTCAAAAAAAACTTTAAAAAAAATCATTATAGGATGCAAAATCCATTTTGCTGCTGTTTGCACAGCTCAGTGAAACTGTACATAAACATTGTACTGTCAAATAGAGACATTAAAGCCCCTAATAAGGGTGGACTGATGGTGAACCATATAAAGGAACATGTAAAACATTCACCACTGAGATTTTTCAAAGTACACGTTTATACACCTAGCATCTGATTGAAGATGCAGTTTGAATATTCCTCCACTGACTTCATTCTTTCTTTGGTTATATTAGACAGGGTTTATCATCAGTTTCAGTCATATAGACTCAAAGAGATCAGGTGAAAATAAGGAGGCAGTGAGATACAGCTCATTGTATAGGAACATTCATGTTTTTCCCCTCTCTTATTAGTTACATTGTTTCTATAGCTAAGTTGTCAGCTATCAGCCAAACCTGTAAATACATCTGCATATTGACTGCAAAGGAACAAAGTCACTTAGGCTGAATTAAGTGCACATATAAGCATTAGAAGAGCAAGCACCTAAATTATGTCCCACTGTGTATTATGCAATGTCAGCAGCAGTGTACGAATGATAGCTGTTTTATCTCACTTCTGAGTTTGAAACTATTAAAAATGTGTACAACATCATTTTATCTTAATGCAAACATTTCATATGTTTTTCTGTTTGCTGACAGCACTTGAAGATGCACAGCTCCAAATGCTGAATCTTTGTCTCACAGTTTCTTTAGACTCTAGAAGTGATGGTATGAATTTATAATAAAATTAATGTTAGCAGTGGGAGCTGGATGCAAAGAAAACCACTGGCTGTATTTTCTGCCCACAATAACAAATTAATAAAACACTGACAATGTTGTCTTCATTCTTTCCTTATGCATCAGTACCAAAGTATTAACTATCTTTATTACAGAAATAAAAGCAGTATATGCAAAACTGAAATTGAATTCATGGTAGGAGAAAAAAGCAGCACATTAAAAATTTGAAAACAATACATAGCATTTTAATTCATATCTTAAATTGACAAAGCCATAATTATTTATAAAATCTTTCCCATTAAGTTCACAGGAAATAAAGGTGAGAAATAACTTCCTTGGAATACAGCCACTTTATTACAATAGCTCACAACCAATACCAACACACCACAGCACCCTTGCTCCTCAAGAAGGCTAGTACCTATGGAAACTAGCTAGCCTCCTCTGCACAAGCTCCGGTTCATAGAGTGTCCCATCTGGTGTCCCTTGTTACTGCCAGTCCACATCACTGCTGCTGGAGACTGACACTGGCTGAGAATCCTGTCATTGTGAGACCTTCAAGGCATCAGGGCCAGATTAAGATCTCAGGGCTGGTCCTGGAGATGTGTGAGTATATCAGAGCCATCATGAAACAAGTTGCCTGAGTTTAACTGCTGCCTGAGCTTGCAGAGAACAAGCTATAGACATGTATTTCTCTTTTGTTTTATTAGCAGGCTATCTAGTATGATGGGAGAGTAGTTCATGCTATTGAACTTGACTTGGGATTCATGCTTTAGTATAAAACCCTGCTGTAGCAGCCGGCTAACACACAAACCCAAACACCTAACAATAAGATACAGTCAGTTAGAGAGACACTACCCATGGAGTGTCATGTGCCATGATCACGGTGTATTTCGGTGTGAACAGGAACATTCTGAGATAAGAGCTACATCCTGTAAAGTAGCATTTCTGGAAACATTTGGGTACTTTCAGCCCTACAAGTTGCCCTTCACCATCTGAGCCCCCCAGGTGAAATGCAAATAAGCAATCCTAATGATTAAAACAAGGAGCATCTTAGTGGCTTCCAGATGGTTTGAATGTAGACAAATGTATGTGGATACACTCATTACTTAAAGCTGGCATGAGGTTTCTGTACAGCACAGGTTTTGTTTCTCTTAGATCACTAGTGGGGAATAAAATCTGCACCGAGTTTAAGAGCCTCCAAAATGTAAATGGAAGCAGTGCAGGTATCTGCTGGTAATAGAGGTGAACAGCACTTGTGCCATTCCTTACATCCTTGTAATTATTTGTAGACTTGTGAATACTGCTCCAAAGAAGGCCAACCCTCTCTTTGCGCAAGAGGTGCTTCCATCTTCATGCAGCGTTCTACTGGGCTGCCAAAAACTTCTCCTGGGAAGCAAGCCAGAGAGACTTGGATTCTGGGTCATGTTTGCTTTGGAAGGCTGCTGATAGAAACTGCTGCTGAAACTTTTGCAGCAAGGTTCCTTCTTTATTTAATTTAGATATGTTTCTTCTAAGAACAAATTATATATTTTCCTCAAAAATGCTAGGTAGCCAGAAACTAAGTATTCCAGCCAAGCCTCTAAACAATTAATTAGAAAATTCTGCTGTGCTACCTCCCTGCAGTTTTAATCCAGTTACTCCTTAACTCCATTCCTTGCATATATCACAGCATGCTCTGAGATATCAGGTTCTTGTTTAGAAATGACAACACCTTCTGACATGCACAGGTGAGACCTTGAGGTGTTTGGGGTGAGCTCCAGGATATGGTTGAAGCAGAAGTATACGACACTTAAACTTCATCAGTGCTCCACACTACATATTTGTCATGATGATGTGACAGAGGTTTTTTAGTATTTGGGTGCCTAATGAAACAGAACTGTACCTGAAGGACAGAAGAGGGGAGTGAGAAAGGGAACTCAACCAGCCAAGAATCCTTTAAATTATCAGGTACTAAAGTGAAGAGGATTACTGACTATACTAAAAATAATAGGACTACCCCACATTAGACTCATGTACCCAGTTGTATCATGATGGAAAGCACAACAATAACAGCAGAGCAGTGAGATCCTAGGCTGCAGCAAGCAAGGATTTGCTTAAATGCAACAACCACAGGCACAGAAATAAAGCAAAGAAGCTGCTTACCTCTGGAAGGCCTCAGGCATACAAGGATCTCTAGCAAGATATCCTTGCTTCTACTGCCAACCCTTAAATGAGGTCTGGGAAGGGGTGGATCCTGGCTCCACCCCTTCTGGTCACTCAGGGGCATTGCATGCACCTGAGCTCCCGTGGCTTGGCCCTGCCTTCCTACCAGGTGCTCATCTCTGGTTCAAGCCATGACAGCATTTCTGCTACACCCAGTAAACCAGAATAGCAGCTTCTAGAATTGCAGAGTCTTCCAGGCTCAGCGTCTTAAAGTCCTGTCCCCAGCTGCAACCAGCCAGTGCTGTAAGGGGAAGGGGCAAGAGATGCCTGTCCAAATGATGTGTGAGAAGGTATACTCCTGAGATGGTGATTTTTTTAGTAGCAGCTACAGGAGCGACAGTTGAGAACAGCAGCCTACTCTTCTTCCTTCTCACTTGGCTGTATCCATGATGGGCTTTGAACAATTTTTTTCCTTCTCAGATTCTTCTGTACTCACTTGGTTGTGCTAAAAGCATGCAAGGCACTAACAGGGAGAAACACAACTTCCTTTCACCTCAGGAAAACATTCTTCATTTCCATAATGCAAACTATCAGACTATATAGGACAACTGAAAAATACATGGGTATCCTCAATTTACAAGAGCTAAAACTGTTGTTCTGGTTTCTTATTACAGTATTGAATTTTCATTTTCTTCTACTCAAATGGAAACATGAAGATTCCCATCACTAATGTGGTAATATTTAATACAAGAAGACTTTGGAAACTCTTTGCATCACCTATGAGTCAAGTCAGGAATCAGACTATTGGCTTTTTCCTTGCCAAAGCAGATTTACTATTCAGCACTTGTAAATAGAAGTTTTATTCAACAGTTACTGCAGTTACTGATGATAAGGAATCCGTGATATATGTGATACCTAGTTGAATATTTCTTACAGGTGCATGCTGACAACCACTCATGTAAAAAAGCATGAGGGTAATTTGTCTGCAGCTGGCATTTAGCCGAAACCAGGCCTTTGTGCATCTGCCTGGGAAGACACATGTTCAGGCTCTTGTACAAAATGTTTCCCTTCCACGGTCATTCTTGAAAGCATACTTTCCCCATATCAGTGTTCATGACAGCCAAATAAAAGGTAAAGGAATTGCCCTCAAAGGAAACTCTTCATTTTTATTTAAATGAATACTTAATGAATCTACTTAAGAAGTACTTGCCCCAGGATATTTCTAGAAATATCTGTGAACAGAAACCAGTAAAATTAAAATATTAAGTGTTAAACATTTTATGGATGGGGATAAAGCTTTTTTCATGCTGCAGCGTGCAATAAAAGCACCGCAGCAAGACTTGTGGCACATAGCTGTTGGAAGGCGCCTGGTTGCGCAGCAGATGTGAAGCATACAAGATCCTTTAAGGCAAAGATCCGCTCACCCACAGCTGGAAACTCATCCCCTGTCTGGTCTGCTGCTGAGAAAAGAAGGGTGAATACTGTTTCCTTAGGATTTTTGATCTACCAGTTCAGCTTAAGCACACTTGGGCTTTTTGCAGTGCCTGCTTTGGTGAAGGTCCTGGCCTATGTCTGGAGGAGCACAAAGCAATGAACAGCAAACATTTCTACTCTACTTGTGGTGTAGGGGTGTTATTTGTTTTGCAGAGTAGAGGTTTATTTCTAACATTAATAGAAGAACTTAATGGGCATTTATTCTTAAGCATCTTCATGCCCACAAGAAGATGACAGGTATTGTCACTTTGTGCATGGAGAGGCAAAGAAATATGAGGCAGCAGAGCTCATCTCCCAACCCTGACACTGCCCTTTCCCTCTAGAAGATGGGGATGAGACTCAGATTGCTGCGGTAGTTGCTGGAGAATGGGAGGCTTTCGCAAAACATCTGCAGAGGACCATCACAATCTGAAGGGCAGCTGGAGAGAGCAAGGTATTCGCAGTAAGTGCAGCTGTGCTGCGGGGAATGGGGACAGTGCCATTGCCCCATGCTGCAATCAGCAATACCTTCACTAAAAGAAAGCTACAAGATGGAAGCAAATGTATTTTAGCCATTTTCTTCTCATTCAGGCTGAAAAAAAAAAAAGCTGAATTTGCTAATTTTCCAAATTATCCAAGCAAAATGACAACAGCAACAAAAAAACAACAAAGACAACCGAACAAGAAAAAAGCATGCAAAAAAAACCCAAAAGCAAGATCAGCTTCATTCACTTCTACTGATCTGTGCCACTAAAGTTTCTCACTCTCCCCAAGATCCGTGGCTCTACCTGCAGAGTGTAACCACAACGAATGTTTCTTCAACCACTCTGCAATGCCTGGCACCTTCTGCATTGCTCTCTGCTTTTTCAAATCTCACTTCTCTCACTCTGTCATTTTTTTTCATAAACATGAGATTATTTTTGCTCTTTCTTCCTTCAGTCTTCATATTGGATTTCATTTTAATTTACTCACTGACCTTTTCCCTTCTCCTGATGGTTTGTTATTGACTGTGTGATACACCAGAGACTAAATACCTCTTTTATGAGAAGCCTCCCTGAGGCTTTCCCAGGCTTGCTTTTATTTTATCTTACAGTGAAGTTCTGTATTTGTGAGATCAGCCCCAGCCACCTGGAACCCAGTGAGAGGCTCATTACTGGTTCCAGAGGCACAGGACTGATCACTATAATTCCTGAGACTCTAGGAGGAGACTTTTAACAATTCCAACTGACTTCAACACAATCCCCCTGTTCATCTGAGGACATAATTCAAGTCAAAAGTCAGCAAACAAGTAATTAACCTATTTTTTTCAGAAGACATGTCAGAGTTAGTGGGGAACTACTTAGGCAGCTTGAAACAGAGTTGAGGTCTCATATTTTTAGTGCTTCATATGCTGATAGATACTGAACTCTGATGCAAAATGGTGATCATCCTCTTTATGTTCCGTGCCTCTTTATGTTATGTGCCAAAAATACAAATCAGAAAATTTCACTGTACCGACACCATTTAAAGCATAAGTCAGAGAAGCGTGTGTGAAGGGTTAATCATTCTCACATTTGAAATATACCCTGTGCTTATAGACTAGATTTCTCATAAGCTCCTCTCTACAGGCTCTTTACATTTCTCTTTCCAACTGCTTAACTCTGTTTGCTTCTCTCACTATAAGCCTTTAGAGAGCGCAACCAGATTCTGAAAGCCATACATTCTGTGAATTTTGTAATATCTTGAGAGATGCCTCAAAATTCCTTCCATTCACTTTTTGTTTCAAACTATAAATAGAACCTTCTTTCTGCAACCAGTCTCCAAAGGTCACCTTACGATGTTTTGCTATTTCCCGTATTAGGCAGCAATGCTTTTCAGCTGACATTCCAACTTCAAGTCATGCATATGAGCATGATGTGAGCTTGCTGCAGACTACAGCGAGAGGGCTGCAAACAAGACTACTGTATAATTGCTGAGAAGAACAACATCCATTGTCAAAAAGGGCACTTCAATCCAACAAAATCTAGCTGCATGAATACAAGCATCGCCAAATGTTTGGTTCATGCTAAAAATATAGCACATTTATTAAAAATATATATTTATAAACATTGGTATGAACAGACACAGATGTTAAGCAAATGAGAAAGTTAAAATAACCACATACCATATTTCTCCCAACATCTTATCAGTTTTAGGCAGATCTTGCTCAATAGAATTGTTTTTTTCATGATTGCACCATATGTTCATTCTAAACAAAAAGCTTGTCAGATCCAATGTAAGTAAAAGCATAAACCAAGAGAAAAAATATCATTTGACCTAATGGATACGTGATCTGTGCTATGTAGCTATCTCAGAGTTCAATCTTTGCAGGTATACAGTATACATTTTTTAGTTGTATATAGTGTACAGTTTCTTTTTTCTTTTTTTTTTTTTTTCTTTTTTCTCTCTTTTAAATTGTGTTAAAACAACATAACCCAGGTGGATTTCTTCAAGGCTAGAACTTAAATAATTGCAGTCATATTTCCCCCAAACTGAAAACCAAAGCGAAAGGAAGAGGGCAGGACAGAAGAGTTTAGCTTGTTACTGCATGAAGAAGTCTTGTTAAATTAATTGTGCTTCAGCCTTCGCTGCCTGCAGGCAGTGCTTTTATGATGTGTTAATATAATACAGAGTCAATTCTGATTAAACAACTTGTCAATAGTCAGCAATGTTTGTTGTCACTCTTAATGGCCGTTTTATCTGTTCTATTTGCATGCCTGCTAGTTTACAACGTTGTGTAAATGTACACAAAAATGATCACAATGAGGTTCAGAATTGTCCCAATGATTCCAAGCATGGCCAAGATGGTTTCTTCTTTGCTTTCCTTTTCTTGACTGCCTTTATCTTCTTCATTTCCACTAGTGATTACCATCTTGGTGGCCAGTTTCTTTATCCTCCCCTTCAGGATAATCTAGAATTAGGAAGAAAAATATCAGAACACATAGTTAAGTTGTTTTTCTAAGCTTATATAGAGTATGGAGGCAACTGCAGGATTTTTGCCTCTTAATGCTGTACATTAAGGATACATTGAAAAGTTTAACATTTTTTTTCTAGTTATTTAGTAGACGCTTAATTAAAGCGATAGTTCAGCTAGCCTGGAGATTTCTTTGAGATTTCTAACCCTCCATAACACCCTCTAGTTACGTGCTAGCCATCACTTACAGCACTTATCACTCATCTGCAGTGTTGCTATGAAGCTCGTTGGAAGTGTACCACTGAGATGTGACTTCCACCTGTGTCAGTGGGGACTTGGTTTGCATTAGGACTGCAGGAGACACTGGAAAGTTGCAGAAAGCCTAAATTTACACCTCAGTACCAAAGACTGAGTGGGTGAGAGAAATAGAAATGGGAAGAACTTTTTTTCTTTTTGATAGGAAAAACTACAAAAGACAAAGACATTTTGTCTCCTGACAAGAAGGAAGACAGCAGTGACTTCCCTCTAAATAATTCAAAATAAAAGCAAAACCAGAATAACATCCATCTTGGCTTTTATTTTCCTCATTCTTAATGTACGATGAAAAGTTCCTTGCAGTGCAGTGAGCTGAGAGGTATCGATCTGCCTGCAGGGAGTATACAGCCATTTCCTAAGCAGCAGTTCTAGTATCTGAACTGCTTAAAAAAGAAAATTCTTCAGTTCTGGGACCAGCCTTGACTTCAGGCACTGCTGGAGCTCCCTTGGTGTTCCAGCCAGGTAATGAGACCTGGGTAAATATTTGATCGTTCAAATTAGAAATGGATAAATTCAAGTCATCCATGCTTACATCTATCTAACGCTATAAATTCAGATGCAACTAGCAAACCGGACTGCCCCAGAAAACTGAAGCAGGCTGGCTGTTTTCCCAAAGCAAACTGATCTGCCAGCAGCTGAGCTTGGGCTGTGTCCTGCTGTTTTCTCTGTGGCTGCCCACCACATCCTGTGACCTTCCTGCTGCTGCTAGCCACAGCAGGAGGCAGCAAAAGCATCCCCCAACAGATCCTGAGCGCGGGGGGGTGTTGGTTGGAGGAGAAAGGAGGCACAGCCTCTTCTCTTATTCCTCTAGCAGCTAACTCATGGAGCAAAGCTGCTGGACCCCATGCAGTTTGAGGCAGGAAGAGAGAAGAGAGCTCTCCAGGAACAGGCACATATCCCCCCGGCATCACAATTTGTGAACTCAGACGTGCAGCCCCAGTAAGGTCCTTGGTCATGCAGCTGTGGTGCAGCAGAGCACCAAAAGGATGGAAAGGTCTGGAAGAGTGGAAATCCACCAACAGTGAGACTGGGAGAAAAAAAGAGAGAGTCCAGACAAAACAATGTGCTTGTTTTGTCTGCCAGTTGTTCATATACAGGGCAGCAACTGCTGCTGACATCCTTGCAAGGACTGGAATCTCAGCAGGTACTGGTGATGTACAAGTGATTAGCGGTGAGCAAGGCAGGAGCGGGGGTCTGCGGAGGTGCTGCCAGCTCTTACACTTATGCTTGTATTAGCATTTACTTCCCTTGCCTTGACGTCACCAAGTGATTCAGCAGAAAACAAGGAGGCAGTCGGTAACCTGGACGTATCCACAGCAAAGCTGTGACTTCTCCTGGAGGGATGCTGCACCAAACATCAGAATGCACTCATCCCACAGGTCTGCTGCTTATCTGACCCAGCAGGGCAAAGCTGCAGGGGCACCGGGCACCTCCCAGGGCATGCTGGCTCTCAGTTCCTGGAAGCCCTCACAAACTGCTCCCCATGTTCCTCCAGCCACTCTCAGTTGCATCTCTTTCTGTTGGACCTCCTCTAGCAGCAGATGGTCCTTGGCATATTTGCCCTCAACTGGTACCTGGAGGAGCCCAAGTGTCCCACCTCTCCCTTGGTTCTGCTTTGCACCTAGCAGGTGCCCTCCCTGCCTAAGGAATTGCCACTGCGTAGTCAGTGATACTTAGGAAAGCTGGCTCTTGTAAGTCCAGGAGAATTCCTATGAAAGCCTCTTACACTAAACTCACAAACAATGCATTGAATCCTTGTGGCAGCAGACCACAAACCCACATCTTTAACTGTGCCACACAGCAATGACTTCACCCACTAAGCCATGAGTCAGCTGGATATCAATAGCTGAGAGGTGGTCCCTCTGGTCAAATGTTTGCATTTCACTGTTTGTTTGAAAAATCAAGTGGAATCACAAAATCAATCAGATAACATCCCAAGCCTTGAACAAGAGGATTTGAAGGGGGATTTGTGTGCTGTGTCTGAAATTCTCCAGACAGGTTCCTACTGAGCTAAGGACTATTCATTCAGTACCTCAGGCCCCTGTAGAAACATAATCATACCCAAGTACCCTGTGGGTCAAGATCTTCAGTCTCTGAAAAAAGCCAGAGAAGATACATTGATCAATTTGTGTGTCTGCCTGTATCCTATGGCTTGGGCAAAGTTAACCACTCACACCCATGTCTGGAGCCTCAGCTGGGGTGGATTTGCACACACCCTGTACCAACCAATATGGGGTGGTCAAGGCATCTACGCCACATATGCTCAATAATTTTGTTTCTGGGACTGATGTGCGCAGAGGCAGCTGGAGGGCACAAGAACCCCTACTGTGAGCAACTCCAGTTTTTTCCTAATAAATTCAAAGTGTGCAGCATGCAATAAAAGTGTCAAACTCTTTCCTGCAGGATGCTTCAAATCCTAAAATTAACATAAATCCTAAAAGTAGCTAAATAATTCACAAAAGAAAAAGTATATCAAAGACTAATAGATATAAAGAAAAGCCCTCTGGCTTAGGAAGTCCTTGAGTTGTGATTTTTTTTGGAAGCTGTGAAAGTATTCTGGGAAAGTACCACCAGATCCTTGCCTTTTTATTAAAATCTTTCCCACATACCCACTGCTGGCAGCTACAGCAGAGGGGTCCCCAGGCTGCACAACCTCTGAGCTGAGGTCATGTAATCATTTTTCTGTTCATTGCAAGTTCTAATAATTAGCAAGGAGATACTGAGTTTCCTTGGAGGGATTGCTCCAGTGCGACCACACCACTTGCTATTTTATGCCTCACCTATGCTACGAAAGAGACTACAGTGGGCTTGGTATTAGGAGGTGCTTAATATTCCAACAGGACAAGACTGGGACCAAATACAATTATATTAGTACTTTGCCAAATATAGAATTGTTGAATCAAGGTACACTTTGACTTTGAACTGTGAGGAGACCAGAATCAAAATTACTTTTCCACATTTGTGGAGTGACATTGGGAGACAAGGAGCACTCTCCTGATGCCAGACTCAAGCCTTTAACCTTCACAGATCTTGTGCTCAGAGGGGAATTTTGGCTGGTTGTGTCTTGCAGGTGTTTCTTGCTACTGGGAAAATAGTTCCTGACAGTTTTAATATAATTGCTCTGATTAAAGGAAAAATCAAAATCTTGGCTTTCTAGGTACCTTTTTCTCAGCCTTTATTATTCTCCTTTGGAATCTGATTTCATTTATTTGACATTGTTTCGTGTTTTAAGATTCTTATGACACATTGCTCCTTTAATATCTTTTCTGGTGGGACCATATGCTTGTCGGAAACACTCCTTGTCCTCGCCCAGAAATGCTGATAGAGATAGGAAGAATAGAAAGCACTAGATATACCATTTATTTAATAATGATCCTTCTTATTTAAGTACTACTTCATTAGGTAAGTGACCTCTTGCCTTATCAAAATGAATGTGCTTCCTATTCCATTTTGCAAGATTCATCTTTAGCCTGGTATCAATGTTTTGAGAAGATATATAGCCTGTAAAGAAAAGTTATGTATTCTGTGTATTCTGCTTTGCACAGGGACAAGGACAGTTCAAGTGGTTAGGACACTTCTCTGATATTCACCTGTCTGAACTACTATTGACTTTGCACATATCTAGGGGATATCACTTTATCTCTCTCTGCCTCTCCACAGACCCATAGGTCCCGTTGCATGCTGCTGCCATTGCAAGCAGTCTTGTGGACTAGACACAGCATTTCTAGCAAGAGTAAATAACCCTTCCTTGTCTCCTCACCCTCAGCACAAACAGTAAGTGAGCTGAAGGTGATGAGAAAGCAGCAGGGCTTTGGAAATGGTGGCAGGGAGTGCATGTTTGTTATCTTTCTGCACTATGTTTGTCAAGTTGAAGGTACAAAGCACATCCCTCATGAGGTACCTGCCTGACATATCTGACAGCTTTTGAACACTCTGGCTCCTTGACTTGCTCTTGACAAAGTTCAGCAATCTGCAATCACTTCACTTGTAGGTCACTATCGACAAAGTGCCTAGGAGGCTGTGAGCTGCACAGCCAGGAGGAGCCCAGAGCCCAGGTATCAGAGCAGGAGAGAACGGTCTGCACTCTGCTTGGGCCTGTGCTGGCATGTATGACCCAGTGCTTTGACAAATAGGAATGGAAACTTCTGTAAAGCTCTGAGGGTCAGGTGCTGAGCAGCCTCACTGCTGTGCTCAGCCAAGCCACCTCCATTTACAGCAGCTGAGGAGCTGGCTTGTCATCTTCAGTCTAGCTTGAATATCATTGGGCACAAATTTTGTATTCTTAATACATAATCACAGACAATCACCAGCCAAACTGTTCTGATATTTAAACTTGTTTATAGTCCCCAGGCTATTAGTTGTGATGACACATTAACAGATAAGAGAGCTTTAATTTTCTGGGGATAGTTCCACCCTCTGGGGATAAGAAACACAGCAGAAACTTGTTTTGATTAGCAAACTGAAGGAGGCACGGAAATCATACAAAACAGAGTGTGAATTCAGCTGCTGCTGGAGCAGCCACCTTCCCTTATGGCACATAGAAGTGCTCCAGTTACCAGGAGAGGAGAGGTTTAATCCCACTTGTACAACACACAAAGGGGAGTTTTGTTCCTTTCCTCCTAACAAGTGCTCTTAAACTCTTTTTCCTCCAAGGACAGATGTGGGAAAGCTGCATACTCATAGAATCATAAAGGTTGGAAAAGACCACTAATATTATCTACCGCAAATGTCAGCCTATCCCCATCCTGCCCACTCAGCGTGACCCTCAGTGCCACAACTACACATTTCTTGAAGACTTTCAGGGATTGTGACTCCACCACCTCCCTGGGCAGCCCGTGCCAATACCTCACCGCTCTTTCTGAAAATAATTTTTTCCTAATATCCAACCTGATATCCAACTAAGATCCAACCTCAGCTCTCATCCTGGACAGCCCCTGGGCAGGTTGCTGAGCAGTGGATCCCAATGCATGTTGCACTGTTGCCAGTGGGAGGAAGGCAAAGCCGGCAGAAATATTTGTGAGCATCAGCAGCCTTGGGATCCTTTATCTAATAAGGATTACATTGTCATATTCTCTCTTCTGTGATGAGTTTGTACCCACATACAGTAATTGCGACATCTTGAACTGGGTCAGTCCTCTCCTAACTTTCACTCACACGCTGTGTTCCTAGCTGCCAGTCATGATACTGCTCAGAGAGGTATCAGCAGCTGCAAGGAACACCCATCTGCATTATTTGCAGATTTGGATTTCACAGTACTGAAAGACATCATATGAATGCAAAATAAAGCTGAGAGAAGGAAAAGCAAGAGAGAATCTCTCAGATCATAAAAAAGCTTCAAAAAAGGCCATTCAGCCAGAGCAGTCTGCACAGACAGTGCACTGTATATAACAGCATATGAATCAAAGTGGGACAAGCAGAAACTAATACTGAGCAGCAATCAGAGTATCTTAGAAAAGCAGAGACCTGTCCAAAAGAAAAGGGAGGGGAGGCAAGGAAAGGTGCCCAGGGGGAGGTGTTTCTTGTAGAGGAAAAAAGATCAGAAAAAGCAGAAATGTGAGCCAGGTTCAATAACATCTCCCCAGCAGTGAGCACAGAAACCAGTGTCTACAGCTAACAGACGTCTCAGCAGAGAGAGGACAAGCACTTATGTAGTGCTCCAGCAGGAAAGCGAACCTACGTCATCCTGCTGCTGCGCTGGCAGGTTTCAGGCAGTGGGAAATACATGCTATTTATAGCTCTGTAGCCACAATATCTCCAAGGGCCTCAACAGTGTCAGACCTCCTCTCTGAAAATGGAGGGCACTCCACAATAGTGAGGTTTTTCTGAGAGGGCAGAATTCAAACCAGCAATGTATTACAGGGCTCACCCTGGACCCCACTATGGGTCAGGTCCCGTGGATGCTCTGGCAGCTGTTTTTGTCCCCCAGGCAGCTCAGGGATTCAGGAGAGGTGGAGGATATGCCTCCGCTCTCCTTCCTTCTTCTCATTTGTGTCTGAGATCATGCGCCAGCCTGTCATGCTCAGGATACCTAAGCTATGTCATAAAGAGACTGGATATTTTGAATATAAGTGTCTCTATCTCAGAAACAGAGCTACAGTTTATATCAGAATAATGATCCTTAAACGCCAAGCTACTGCTGGACACTCTCCTTTAATGCCTCTGTGCAGAGACTTCTATCCACAGATTGACAAATAGCCTTCAGCTCCACCTGCAGCAAGGATTAATGAGGCTTCATGAGTCCTAGTTTGTGAAAGAAACAAAACTGATCAAAGGCCACCCTTCAACCCATAGCCCTCTCCCTTTTGGTATAAGATGCCCTATGAAAAACAAATGATTATTGATCAAAACTAGCAAGCTATTTAAATCATATGCAATTCAAATTCCAAATTTCACAGACCCAGAGATGATGAATTTTCTGGGTTGGCTCAAGTAGTGGTTAAGTTTCTTTATAATCCTCATTGATTTAGAGTGGCTCATTTCCTGTTTACAATCCATTTTTCTGATGCACAGCACTGTGCTTGGTTGCTCGGTGCTAATGTTCAGAAGCATTTGACTCTCAGGTGGTACCACAGCATACTTGCCATTTCCATCCTTTAAATACTTGGTATTTCTTTTCAGATCTTTTGAGTAAAAAGTGTATTTCCTCCCATCTACTTTCCCTGTAGTCAACTCTGGTAACCTCTATCAGCAATAAGGAAGGGAGAATGATGGGGATTATGCTTATTCCTTTTACGTGAATCCTTCTACAATGTGTGCAAATGCACTGGTTGTAAAAAACAACTGATGATGCTTACGCTCCAGTTTCCAACAACTTATTGCTCTGCTGTTAGCAGCTACTTTAACTCCTGACTGTGAAGAACTATGTCCCTGGAAGCATACGGGTGCAGAACTGCACTCAGGTCACTGGTGCAGCATGGAGCTGGAGCTAAGAGCTGTGCCTCCAGGACAGAACAGAGCACTTAGTGCTGAAATATAAACGTTGCACATTGTGAATATCGTGGTGGGGAACAGATCCTTCAGGTCTCAGATTCATCTAGCATCTGCTAAGCCCTGACCTGCAGAGCCCAGGGGACTCCTTCCCCTGAAGAATTAGCTTCAGTGGGGAAGGAGAAGAGAAACTAAACACCAGCCCCACCAGGTCTTTGGTGTCTCACCACTGACTGCTTCTTCACCCTCAGGACTGAGCTAGCCACGGTGTCCATTTCCCAGGACTGCTTTATAGGATTTACAGTACAGGCCAAACACACTGTGGTACTAATGAGAATAACCGTGGCCTGTGGAGCCAGAACCAAGCCCAGCTAACCAGGTGTCCCCTTGCCCATTAGCTGATGCCAAACATACACAGCACAAGCGTACAGTAATGCTTACTTCTATACCTAACTCGAGTCCAAAAATCTGCAGGTAAAGGAAGTTTCTCTGCCAGAGGGAACATCTTTGGATTTAATGCACCTTCATGGATTTTTTTAATTGCTTTCTGAATTCACGTCAACTTCTTGTTTTCTGTGCAGTGTCCTCTTAGCAATGAGCTCAGAAGATAATTAAGGAACATCTGAAAAATCATCCACTTATTATTTAAACCTGCTATTTGATTCCTAATGATGTAATCTGAGACAGTGCATAATTGTATTTTAGTCTGCAGGCCACCTAGAATACTGTAAATCTCCTACCATATCCCTGTAGTCATCTTTTTGGAAAGCTGAAAAATCCTGTTCTAGTTGTTCCTCACACAAAATCAATACCGTGATTTTGGTTATCTTTCTTGCCTTCTGCAGTAATGCTAAGAGGTTTTTGAGCAACAGAGGACAAAATCCCTTCTTTGGCTTCCTTCATTACCATGAAGCTTGTGTGCTGTACACTCTGCAGATGCATTGTCCTTGCTCCAAAGATTTTATAATTTATATAGACCAAGTCTGGTAGAGGGGACACTTTTCATTCAAAGAAAAAAGAAGAAAAAAACAAGAGGAGGGGTGAGAGAAAAAAGAAAAAGGAAAAATGTTAACATCCCTCCGTCCTGCGCCCCTGAAACTATCATAGAATAAAGATTTGAAGTCAGATCTCTCTCTCAGTCCTTTGCACATCTGTCCTGAGCTTAAAAAAGAACTTCAGAACTCTACAGTGACCATCCCTGGATGCTGGTTATATCCTATAAGTATCAGTTCAGATCAGGTCAGAATACTCTTCGATTCTTGAGTAGTCATGTTTGACAGTGTCCATTCTTACTATTGTCCATTCTGAGAAAGAAAAAAAAATCTAACTGTTAAAAGCCTTAAAATTTGTATCTTTGTTCAGATGTCATTAACTGAAACAGCTTGATGAAGGAATTACATGTTAAAGAATCTCTTTCCATCATTTTAGATCTCAGCACTTAATTTTCTACTTCAAAGGCACCTATGGGGTTCTCTTTTAGGAGAAAGAAAAAGTGGAGACCCCGTAAAAGGACAGAAACAATACTCAAGTCTCAGTGAAAAACAGGTCTCCACCATCTGCCAGAAGGCACATAACTTCTGTCATAAGAAATTTGAAGAGTGGCCCTCACGCCGCTGCATGTTGGAATCGAAACTGAGCTGCTTCAGAAGACATTTAAGAAATATTACGAGGAGGAAAAGCTACACAAATGTATCTTTCTTTGGCTATATATTATCTCTAAATTCTGCCAAGACCAGAAGATAATTTTTCCTGTAATGAATCAAACTGCCCTTAGGATTAGTTCTTCAAAACAGAGCTCAGAAGTGTCTCCTCCTTAAAAACAAATATGCACTGGAAGAGCGTCCAAAACCTTGAGGAATATAACACTTGAGCTTCCTTAGAAAAGAGCTGTCAGTTTGTGGGTCTAGAAAGTCTAAACCGTTTTTGCTTCAGGCTGTTTATTTCAAAAATTGTTTACAGCTACATTAAGGGACACTGCAAATCATAGAATCATAGAACAATAGAATGGCCTGGGTTGAAAAGGACCTCAAAGATCATCTAGTTTCTACCCCCCTGCTGAGTGCAGGGTTGTGAACCACTAGACCAGGCTGTCCAGAGCCACATCCAACCTGGCCTTGAATGCTTCCAGGGACGGGGCATCCCCAACCTCCTTGGGCAACCTGTTCCAGTGTGTCACCACCCTCTGCGTAAAAAACTTCCTCCTAATATCTAACATACATCTCCCCTGTCTCAGTTTAAAACCACTCCCCCTTGTCCTATCACTATCCACCCTTGTAAAAAATCCTTCCCCCTCCTGTTTATACGCTCCCTTCAAGTACTGAAAGGCCACAATGAGGTCTCCCCGGAGCCTTCTCTTCTCCAAGCTAAACAAGCCCATTTCCCTCCAACCTTTCTTCATAGAAAAGGTGCTCCAGCCCTCTTGGATCATCTTGGTGGCTCTCCTCTGAACTCATTCCAAGAGCTCCGCGTCTTTCTTGTACGGGAGGCCCCAGGCCTGGACACAGTACTCCAGATGGGGCCTCACAAGAGCTGAGTAGAGGAGGCAATCACCTCCCTCTCCCTGCTGGCCACTCTTCTTTTAATGCAGCCCAGAACATAGTTGACCTTCCGTGCTGCAGTCACACACTGCTGGCTCATGTACAGCTTCTCGTCCACCAGGACCCCCAAATCCTTCTCCGCAGGGCTGCTCTTCCCCCAGGTTGTATAAATACCTGGGATTGCCCTGGCCCAAGTGCAGCACCTTGCATTTGGCCCTCTTGACCCTCATTAGGTTCACATGGGCCCACTTCTCCAGCCTGTCCAGGTTCCTCTGGATGGCTTCCCTTCCCTCCAGTGTATCGACTGCACTGCTCAGCTTGGTGTCATCTGCAAACTTGCTGAGGGTGCACTTGATTCCATCATCTATGTCATTGATAAAGATGTTGAAGAGCACCAGTCCCAAGACTGAGCCTTGGGGGACACCACTCATGTCCGGCCTCCACCCTGACATAGAACCATTGATCACAACCCTTTGGCTGCGACCAGCCAACCAGTTCTTAATCCACCGAACGGTCCATCCTTCAAATCCATACCTCTCCAATTTGGAGAGAAGGATGTGGTGAGGGACCATGTCAAAGGCTTTGGAGAAGTCCAGGTAGATGACATCCATCGCCCTTCTCCCATCCACCGATGCTGTCTCTCCATCATAGAAGGCCACCAGATTTGTCAGGCAAGATCTGCCCTTGGTGAAGCCATGCTGGCTGTCTTGGATCACCTCTTTGTCTCATATGTGCCTTAACATGTCTTCTAGGAGGATCTTCTCTATGATCTTCCCAGGCACAGAGGTGAGGCTTACTGGCCTGTAGTTCCCCTGGTAACTCTAACAACTCTAGCCAGCTGACACTTTCTCATTCAAGAAAGTTGTATTCTTTTTATTTACGCATATAACTTTCTAAGATGGCAACCTTTTGGTCTGACATTGCTTTTGTCTCAGGGAAAATATTTTTCAGAAAAAATTACCCACCTTTACTGGTTACAAGAATGATGTTTGGAAATTGATAATTATTTTAGCCACATTTAAATCTGCTAAGGGTATCTGTGAAATACTCGAGTATATCCTGAATTTAGGGAAGGATGACACTGGCAATTTTACTGCAACTGAGATATCCTGATAGAAGGTGTTATGCATTTGAAAATGCACTTGGTTTTAATTAATATGTTTGACAAAGGAATTTACATTTATTGTTTTTTTTTCCTGTTTATTTAATCTCTCTACTAAAATGATCTGTGCAGAACTTTTGAAATGAGTTTCAAATGACAGTTGAAATGACATTGATGGTTGTTGACACAAAAATTTGAATAGCAAAATGCTGTGTTTGCTTTTCAAAAATAAATAATTTGTGTAATAAATTTGCAAAGATCTGTCAAAAAAGACACAATTAAAAGTGATCCAGCATGTAGTCACCCTCCTTCTGTTTGTATATCACCAAGCAGGCTTTAGCTAACCATTGTTCTATTCACCAAACACCAGATTCATTCAGTGCACTGTGCATTTGCCGTAGGATAGGAGAGAAAAAGGCTTTTGTTTGTGGAATTCTTAATTTTTTTCAACGAAGAATATAAAGTCGTCAGGAGAGTGCAAAAAGGAGCAGCAGTCCTTCGTCTACAGGAATGAGATACTGCCCTGAGGAAGGGGACAGCTCCCTTATACCACTGACAACACTGCACAACAGTTCTGTACACTTCATTTTCTATGAGCCTACCTTGGGCACAAGGGCTTAAATATGTGAAGCAGAGAATACTGGCCATTGCAGTGAAAACTCATGGCCTCATGCAGCATGCGCTGCTCACTGTAAAAAAAATTAAATTGGGCTCTCACAATTACAGATACTTGTAATCTTGCCTTTTCTGCCATAGATTACCACCTGTACAAGAGAGAAATGATACTCAGAATTGTTATTAAGATGCTATAAAGGTAACTAAGTCAGTGTTTGCATGCAGCAAGGACCTGCAATGTGGAACACCATGGAATGCCCCAGTGGGAGATAGTTTTGCTCTCACAGCAGAATTTGAGCTATGCATTGAACAGCAAAAAGGAAATCAGGTATTGAACTCACAAAGTGTGTCGTCTATTCTGCACACCAAGCGAGACTCCAATCCTGTGCAAAAATAGCCTTTGACTGATGTACCTGTGCAAGGTGGCAAATTAATGGAGTTGGGACAATTTTACTTGCAGCATTTCTTAGTTTCAAGTGCTGAGCTGTGCAACCTTGATAATGTTCTTTTCACATACTGTTTTGTGTGTTATTACTACCTATCTCAGCCCTAATTTAAAAATAGAACACTTTTATTGAATGTCTCTTTTAGGACGCATTTGGAGCTAACACTTGAAGGTGCTGATAACTTGCCAGTCAGGCTGAAGGCTATTGGCTCTATGACAGCAGTCACCATCCGAACTCTGAAAATTTCAAAACTTCTTTCCAAGTTTTAGGATAGGTATTCCAAAAATAAGGCAATAGAAAATCCCTGGCTGCTTTTAAAATGTTTGAGTTAATTTTGATAAAATAACGTAACTGGAAGAAGAAGCTAGTTTCTAAAACAAAGTTAGCAAAGTAGGATAACACTCCAGGCAACCAACTCCCACACCTTTTATCATCATCATTAGTCATTTTTATTGCAGCAGCATGCGGCAGCCCCTGCTGACGTCTGGGCTAGAAACCAGACAAAGACAGCAAGAATGATCCTTAGCCCAATCAGATTACAAAATTACAACAGAACCATGTATGGAAAGGTGGGGGAGAAAGAGCTGAAGGTTGAAGTGAGCTGCTGAAGGTCGGCCTGTACATTCCCAGGAGGCCCAGGCACTGATCCATGGGAGCAGGTCTCCCTTTGTCTTGCCTGAAGAGTGAGCATGGTGTGAAAGTGAAGTGAATACTCAACTTGTCAAGATCCAGTGATTCTGGGGAAACTTCCCAGCTGTGCAGGCTGCACAGCTGGGAAAACATGAGCAACATAACAGCTCATTTCTGCATGGCCACAAGTGGAGCTCTCTAGCACAGCAGAGAAGTGGGATTCAAGATGGAAAAGGCCATGACTAACTTGCCCAACGCTTGAGAAACACCGCAAGGATGGGCACTAAAGAGAGAAACAGCACTTCATTTATTTTCAACCATATAACATGGAATAATAAAATGGCTGATGTTTGGAAGGAACCCTGGAGTCATCTGGTCCCAACTCACTGCTCAAGCAGGAATACCCAGAGGTGGCTACCCAGGACCACATCCAGATAGCATTTGTCTTGATGTCCATCAAAGGAAAATGTAGCAAAATACACATTTATCTCCCTAAATCCTTAAGAAGAATTACCAATGTGCAATCGAGTACTCTTAATGTAAGAAGGCAGTAAAATATTTTCAGTTTTGTATGTGGCTACATTCTTGAATGTTTTTGAAAATCTCCAAGAATGAAGACTCCACAACTTCTCAGGGCAACCTCTGTCAGTGATTGATTGCCCTCATAGCAAAAACATGTTTCCTGATGTTCAGAGATTTCCATTGCTCAGCAAAGGATATCACCTTGTGTATGCAGCAAAACCATCAGTATTTTTTTTTTTTTGCTAAACCTTATTCCTGTTTGTATTAAAAAGATACAATGATCTCGCTATAGATTTGGATAAATCATTTGCATATGTCTTCTGTACAGTATGTATAACCACCATGTTATTTCTCTGTCTGAAGTGGGTACTGTACTTTGTAAGGAACATATCTGGATAGCTAATATAATGCAGCATACACATCATGTTGCCTCAAGGTCATAATAAATTCTATCTGTTTATATGATGCATTCTGACATACTCTAATGTAGTGCCACTAATTTAAAACAATGTCCATATGAAAAGTGAATAAAATCAAGAACACAGCCACACATAAAACTGAAAATATTTCACTGTTCTCTAACAGTGTATTCAGTAGCATATTGGTAACCCCTCTTGAAGATTTAGAGAAAGAAACATATATTTTGCTACATTTTTCTTTGGTGGACACCAAGCCAAATTCTATTCACAAAACCTTAAGTAAAATTACTGTTAAAAGGAAAGATAACATTTATTTATGTTCCTAGAACTGAGAGCCAAGTTTAGCCCTAATTTTTTGACGTATAATAAAGTCTTTAAAAATGTTGCTTGCAATAAAGTGGCTGCTAATAATAAGTAAAATATTCCTAGCACATAAATTGTACAAAATTAGTCACTGGAAATGATTGTGCGTAAATCCCACAGTCCATATAACATACAGTGAGACCGCTGAGTCCCACTGAACTGGAGTGATAAGTAAATGAAGAGCAACATACCTAAGAAACAGTGGTTTGGTAAGACTCCAATTTCAAACTCAAGTGTTTCAAAACCAAGAATCTTCTATTTGTTCACACAGAACTGTTTTCTATTCTAACAATTGTTATGTCATACCTATAGGACTGATGCTTTCTCAGTTAAGATACTTTACTAACATATCTGTTTGGCTCTGCTCATATTTTTTAAAGCCAGATGGTCCTGGAAGGTAATGTTTATCTATATTTCTTCCCGTTTCACGCTGTAAGAAAGTGCCAGTGTGTACTGGGATAAGGTGGCTGGAGCAATGAGCATGCCAGTAAAAAAAGAAGCCTGTGGCAAAAGACCAACTAAAGGGAAGATGGCAGCAATGAAACAATGTTCTTTAGGCTCTGGTGAGAGGATGGACTTTCAGTCACAAACCAAAACTGGGAAATGAGCACTAATCATAGAAATGATATTCAGATATTTCTTGTTCACAACATTTAAGCAAATTCTAGGGATAGAAAAAGATGTACAAGCCTCCAGAAGTTACATATCTGGAACTAAATGCTAAAATAACAACATTAAAAACAAACATCCTTCCTTTCAAAACAAGCAAGCAAGCAAGCAAGCAAACAAAAAACAAACAAACAGAAAACCAAAACAGATGAACAAAGAAAAAAAAAAAAACTAAAGATGAACTTGGGCCAGATATCTCCAAAGACCATTGGGGAATTAATTTAAAAGACTAAAGTAAATATTAGTTTAACCTGAAAATTGTGATTTGAATTTTTTATACAGTAAGAAATTCATCTGGATTTGCTTTATTATGTGGGAAATAAATTGAACACTCCTTGAAGTACAAAAGAGTGCTGGTTCGATTATGGACTGAGAAATTATACATGCTACCACTCATGGACAGTGGTAAACATAATTATCTGTTCAATGGTACCTCAGCATTCCCAGAATTCAGAACCTATCTATAACATAGATTGAACAGATAGATTTACTGACTAATATTAGATGGGAAAATAAAACCACGTGATTGAAAAATTGGAAGTACAAAGTACCTTAAGATACAGAGCCACTCTACCACTCATCCAGGAAAAAACTGAGTCAGAGTAAGATGAAATGTATTATTTAAATTCCTGGAGCTTCTCTGGCTTCAGGGAATCAAACACTCTTTCTTGGTTTCGAAATCAATACCCTACCCTTTGGACCACATTGTCTCTCTGGACTATCTGGTTTAAACTGATGTGGTTCAGCTTCAGTTTATACCAGTTGAAGTCTTGCAGCATAAGCTTTTTAACAAGTCACTTTACAGCACCAACAATTTAATTCATCTTAACAGAAATACAGAAAAAGGAACAGTAAAATATCTTTTGACCTTTGCTGTTGGCTACAATCAAACCCATGCAATAAAAAGAGCAGAGAGGAAATTTAGGACATATGCTCAAGATGATGAAAGAAATGCTTGGGCATGTAACACAGTACACTGAAGAAACCATTCAAGAATAATTCATCCTGCTGAAAATATTATTCCCATAAGGCTGCCAGGGTCAACGTCATCTCAGATTATGCACTGTGCAAGTGCCAGCCATAAAAGAAGGCCCATCCACAGGCCCTATACTCTTGAGCAGGAGTCAGTAAACACTAGCAATTGATCTGTAGCTCTGGAAACATCAAGAAGGAACATAAAAAAAATACATATTCCTTTATTGGTTATTGTTCATATTATTTTGCTAAATAAGAAGTCAATGCAGTGTTAATCAATGTTAATGATGAATGAAAATAAACTAACACAACTCAGAAAAAAATCCTCTTGATACATGGGAAACCTTAAAAGAATCCCCTTTGTTTGAAGTTGTTTTTTTCCAAAGACTTCCCAGCTGGCTAACAGCATTCATACAAGCCTGTTTAACTTAAGAATTCAAACTGGGTCCAATTATGAGTATCCTATCAGTCCTTAGCTACTCCCAAATGCCACTGATACAGCTAACATAGCTGACTCTTGTTCTTCTCACAGTGCTGGACTGTATGCCACCCTCTAAAACCACTCTTTCATGTTGAACCTGGAAGCCACATTGTGCATGCCTTGGGCCTGACAGGGGATATCCTTTTGTTACCCAGAGACTTTTTTCTGTTGAGTCCAGTATGGTCATTGCTTTGCTGGGACCACAAACAGATCTAGCCTGGCTATGCATCTGAGGAACCCTTTCAAGTTACAGTCAGACATTACAACCATACTTTTCAACTCCTTATTCCTCTAGATACTAAACACAGTCCAATAATTCATATAGAAACTCGGCAAAGCCACTGGTGACTGAAATGCAGCCAGCTCTGGAGTGAGGCACTGGTACAAACAAAATAGTCATGTCAAATGGTCCAAAGGAGAGAACGTATACTTTTTTTCTAAGGAGACAGTGTATGACAACATTATATAGCAAAATATCTCACAAATCAAAAGACATAACCATTCTTTGCCAAAAACTGGTGACCCTAAAAGTTCATAACTGTACATTAGTACAGCAATTATATTAGTTTTCCCATATTTTAAAAACCCCTGACAAAAGTTTAATGCTTCTGATTTTTCTTTTTAAGTAGAAACTAAGATTTACACTAGACAAATTCCAATTTAAAGTCTCAAAGGGGTTGACAGCTGTGTCAAAGAAAGCTTTCTCATGGCACATGCTCGTGGGTTGATTTTAACAGTGAACATTTTCTTTCCAAAGGTCCAATCTTTATATTCATTTAATTATTCAAAAATCTGTCTGTGGGAAAAAAAATCTGCCTGCATCTCAATTACATTTGCCTATATTTTCTTGCCCATAGTTCATGGTTCTTTCTTTGAGTTGATTCCAATTCTTTCCTCTCTTCCCCAGTCCACTGGAGACTGCTTGGAGAGTGCAAGCCCAAGCAGGAACCAACCACAGGCAGGGGTGCTGCAGGCAGCTTCAGAGCAAAGAGCATTGCTGCAGGTCCCTGTGTCTGTGGGGGAGCGGAAGACAGATACAGGCTGGTGGAGTTCTTTCAAGAGAAATCATAGGGTTTTACGACTCAAAGCTCTATTCAAGCCCCACAAATAATCCAAGAACCAAGCTTTTCATGAAAACCCACTGGCGCTGTTTTACTCTGAATAGCACTTCTTCTTGGACTACAAATGTCAAAAGTATCTCTGCAGTAATGCTTTTGGAGGCTGGCCTTGGGAAACTCTTCATAAATATCTGTCAGTAAGGCTGGGTAACTTCCCTCCTCTGATGAAGTCATCCACTCCGATCACAGCCTCACTCCCCCTGGGGCTAAAGTAAACATTACTGAGGAGGAAAAGTGCATGACTTATAAATGCACAGCACTACACCACATGCAGGTATCTGCAAGTAAATAAGAACAGAATAGATTTCTCATAAGCATCTGCATACATACCATGCTCCACCAGCATGATGACTGTGTCACCCTCAAGACGCTTCACAGCCAGATAGGGACAAACTCTCCCATACCATACTTGCAATAACATTTTTTCTATATGCACCTCTTGGCAGATAGTAATTGCTAAATTTGCAAAAATGACTGCTTTTCATAGATGTCACATTGCCTGGTCTCAAAAGCCTTAATCCCTCCATCAGCACAAGTCTCTGTTGCCTTTTGTTTCCTTATTCTTTATTTCTTGTAAATGCTATTTATTTATTTATTTTTGTTCTGTGTTGTCTTACTGTCCAAATTGTAGTGCTGAGATATTAGTAGGCTTTTCATCTAAGAAACTTCTACATCTGTTTTGACTTTATTGTTTTAATTTTATTTTTTTTTTTAACAATGCAGTAAGCAAGGCATCTGAAACCTCCCAAACTTGGCATATAAATTATTCCTGCTCCAACTTGCAGTCATTTATAAATGACATGGGCTACATCTCTACTGCAGTCACAGGACTGCTGCACATTAAATTGTGCTCAATTAGCTCCAGCACAGCCAGGTGGGAGCAGAAGTATCCCAGACAGTACTAGGGCCTGCATCTGTCTGAGGAGCAGCCACAATCCTGCAACAACTCTTAGATGCAACCCAAAGCCTACATCCTACCATCTTTCATCTGCCTTTACTTAAAACCGCTAGATCGATGCAGGCTGGGTGCGTTTCTGTGGGTTTTTGTTACTCCAAAGCAGTAAAACAAAAACAAAAAAAAAATGAAATAAATTTTTGGGTACAGAAACAAGGTGCAAAGCCAGAGTCTGATAATATTTGCTGCCATGGCAGCCATGTACACATGCCTATGGTGAAAACGAATGGTGGTGCAATCCTGTTGTGGGAAAAACCAGTGGCACAATTCTTACCAGTTCCATCAGGAATTGGATCAGGCCTTGAAAGCAAAAGTTGCTTAGACAAGCAATACTGAGAAAAACAAAAAACTACATCTCATAACTGCTATTGAATATTTCAACACCATATCTCTACGTTAGTCCTGGAAAATGACCCGCGCAGTGAGTTATTAGCTCCAGTGGCCTCAAAGAGGATCACATGGCAACAAATACTCACAGAAAGTCCCTTCTTTTTAGATGTCCTGTTTTAACTTAGTAACAGCTTGTGCTGAGAACAGCTCCTAACCTGTTCAGCAGCTTTGTTATCTACATAGGTTGCTCTGAAAGTAACGCCTCTTATTTATTTTAATGGAAACTACAACAAAGAGCACAATAGCAGTATTTGACGGAGCAAATTATTGGCTACAAAACACTCTTTTACAATGTAGTCACCACCATGAGCTATGCATTTTCACCAGAGATGAACAGGACCCTGCATTTCACACTTGTAAAATCTGCATGGCCATCTGGAATGTGGTTTGTCTTTCAAGTTGCTGCTGCCACTGCTGAAACGCACCACCCACCACCTTGCTGCTCACATTCACTGCTTGGTCTCCACAAACATTCAGCAAGTGTCGATGAATGTTGATGGGTACTATTTTTTCTGCATGGAGGTATTCAATTCCACACCTTTGCCTCATATGCACTTCCACGTCAGACACCATTTTATCAGGCTGCCCCTCTGCTGCCATCTGTCACATGGCAAAAAAAATGGAACAGAATATTCGTGAGTATGTTCAGCCTTTAAGGCCATATCACCTCTCATGTCACTGACAAACATAATAAAACAAGGAGGCATTACTTTTGGAGCAGCCCTCATAGATTGGGAAAACTTACATACACCCATAGAGACATCAGCAAAGATCAGTGGCAAATGACCTTCACTGCAAAAAAGCATTTAAGATGATAAAAGTATTATGCATTCACACCAAAAATCAAGATAAAAATCCATGTGTAATGCTAATAACTAGGATCAAGTACATGGCAATTCAGCCCGTGAAACTAGCTACTGATCCTTGCCAACAGTTTAAAGAAACAACTACTGCCGCTGCCCTCATGCCCACAGCTAAGCAGGGGACTGTGCTCCAGCTCCCTTCTTCACTTTCCATGTGTCCTTCAGGAGAACCAAAAGGTTTCCCTTGAGTTAATGGTCCTGCAGAAGCATACACTGATGTATTTATTGTATTCAAGGTTATGTGGAAAAGCAGCAGCCTTGCATATTTGTGCTGTATCACCCATCAGCAGGCTAAGGAGGGCCAAATCCTGATAGGGTTAAGCCAGTCAAGTTAGATCAGTGAACACTGGCTGAAAGCACAGACATTGTTTGGCATATATCTTACACTGCCAGGAGAAGCAGTCAGTGAGCAATGCAGTGCTTGACCTGTCAGCATGATACAGAGCATTTACATAGCTTTTTACAAACATTAACAGATTAATCCTCACCTTGGGACACACAAGCAAGGTTCAGTGGCCCCGCTGAATAGATCTGGAAGCTGAATCACACAGTGATTGTAACCTGATTTCTGGGAGAACTCAGCATCTTTACATCTTATGTAAGCAGAGTAAGGGATGAGACATTGCACATCCAGACTGGGGAGATGTAGGTGTGAAGCAGATAGCAACATCAGCTCAGCCACATGTGTCTGTGGAGAACTGGCACTATGGGGACAACCTGAAGGGCACATTTTCTGGCTCCTCAGTTCACTCCAGCTGTGACAGTACCCAGTAGGATGGTAGTGCCCACCCTGGCACAGAGGACATGTGTTCATATGCAATGCACTGTGGAAAAGTCCTAGCTGGTTGCAATTCTCTTATGAAATCAACTACCCATAGCATTTTACCTCAGTGCATTTCAGTAGATTCTATTTCTAAAAGCAGTAGCAGTTATCCTGTGCTAACACTCATGTGAAAGTTGAGTCCCTTGCACAAATCTTGGCCTTGGCAATGAGGAATAGAGAGGACCTATATCAGATATAGGCTGCAAAACCATACTGACAGAGCTTGTAGACCAAGGCAGAAAGTGAGACATGGCAGTGGCTGGCGAGGAGCACTGCCTGTTTTGTTCAGCCTCCCAGGAGACATCATTTTTGTACACATCATTTATACAGCTGAGGGATCTGTTCTTAGCAGTGTCACCCAAGGCTGAGGAAGAATCAGCTGTAATTTGCAGGAGTGCTGAAATCAGGATCCTAGGGGGACAGGACAGACAACATAATCACAGCTGTGCTGGGCTTGCAGGTGGGATGGATGCACGCACCACAGGGGAGAGAGGCTCAGCTTATACACACCTGCAGTGGACAGATGCACCCAGATACACTGCTGTGAGTATTAGGGATGTGTGTCCACATGGGCTGAGGTAGACACAGAAGGGGCCAAGGGAGGATGAGTCTGGACAGGCACCTGATGGGGATGTGTGAGCAAGGAGTATATGCCACTGGATTCTTAAGATACATGGTAATCCATGCAACACTGTAAAAACGTTTGAGATTTACCACTAAAGAACCCATGTCAAGAAGGTTGCCCTTGTGTTATAAAGGAAATTGCTTATTGATTCTATTTGCATGAGGTAATAATCCCTTGCTTAACCTGCAGGGATCGAGAAAGACTCTTTCCCTCTTCATGCAAAACTTGATTTCTACAAGTGAAATGTGCATCTCCAGGTAAGGTTCCAGGGAAGGACTATGGTTGGGAACAAGGTGTGAGGCAGGGTACAGTGCTGCTTCTGACGCTAAAATCCCTGATGTCCAATTGGTGTGCCTTCTGTGTGTGCTCATATATACACTGAAATCCAGGTTAGAAATTGGAAGTGAATCTGATTGCAGGATTTTCCTTATATCTGTCATGTCCACTTTATTATTATTATTAATATTATTATTTATAAGGACATAAGGTGATGTTTAGTGATGCTTTTAATCTGTCTCCTCTTGAGAAATATTGCATATACAACTTGTGGTCTTTTACTAGCTTTCTAAAATTCAGTGAGTAGGACTGGAATTATTCTGTGTTCAGCATGCATGGATGGAGCAGGTACTTTGTGGGTCTTTCTGCATTCAACATCTTTTGCATGCTTTTGGGGCTGGAGTTGAGAAACACTAGAGCCAAAGATGCCAACAAACCCTTATAGTTCATTAAGAAAGTGCAAGGAACAGATGCAAGACTTGAGGAATCACAATCAGGAGTTGAAGTAATGGACAAACACTTCCTCAACAGACTCATATATGCTAGTGCTATTAAAACCGTAATAAAAAGGTACAACACATTTCACACTCAGGATGCTCTCAGTGACGTGACACACTGAAACACTCTGATCATTGCAGGAAGTCAAGTCAGAAATACTGTTCCCTTTATAATATGCATTGAGTTAACAAAATCTCTGGGTGGCTCCAGCATAATATAGATTGTTTCACATTTTCATAACAGCGTTTTGAGAAAACAGAGAAAACATTCAGCTATGCTAAGCTCCAGAGTACCTTGATGTAACATAAAGCATCTGCTACTTAACAAAAACACAGGAATCCAGCATAAACAGAAATGACATTGGTGGAATGGATGTTTCTTCCAAAGGAAAGCTTGGATTTCCTGCTTTGATAAATACAGATAGAGAACAAGCACTATGTTCAACAGCACAGAAACAGTACTATCCTAAGGATCTTAGTGGTCATCCACTAAAAACCACTTTCACAAATACTTTAAAATCTCTTCAAAAATTCTGTCTTCTTCTTCTAAGTATTTTACTGATTCTATAGTCAGTGAAATGTTTTTTGTGCTATGAATGTCCGAACCAAAACCTTTCAACCAATTTTTGAATCAGATGCAAAGTAAAAAACAAATCCCAAAAATACACAGGCCACAGATCTCAACAAAGTCTTGCTATCTGCTTTCTGAGTCCAACAAGTTAAATGACTTTGTTTTCAAGCATTGAACTTGTCTTCCTTAAAAGAACTTCCTGATCCTCTTAAGATAGTTCAGTATCACCTCTCTTTGCCAAGAGTATTGCTAGGTTATGGCATGTGTCAAAGTGAAGTCCCAATTTTTCTTAACAACTACAACACAGTATCAACTGAAGTAGAATGTGATGGTTTTCAATATCCAAAGTCACTCATCATAAAGTGATAAGTCTCAAATTTTTAGAAGTCAGATGTTACAGATATGTACTTCAATAATTTCTTTATTAGGTAAGTAACAGACTATGCAAAGACTGTTTTCTAGTCATACCACTGCTTACTGTCTAGCTTAAATAAGGAAGGGACAGGCATTGTCCCATTCTTTTTCTCAGAAAGAGCTGCACCAGACATTCTTGACTCAATTTGCAACTAAATTGCATCAATGTCTACTGATCCCTTTGGCTAACTTTTTTCACCAACCCTGTTCTTTTTGAGGATCTTACCCTGAATAAAATTTTAGGTATGAACATCTGTGGTAATCATCTAGTGTTTCTTAGCCAGCTAAAATCCACCTTTCCTGTCAAAGTTCAAAAAATACCCTATCATAATAATTAGATTTATTTTCCTGGTCTATTAATGTTGTAGAAAATGTAGTAAATGCTATAAAGCCCATGCTCAGATCCTTAAAGGTATTTGGATCCCTTAGTCTCTGTCATTTAAAAAAGAACTGTGGGACATATGAAAAGTTCTTAAACATCTCTGAGTTTGAACTTAAAACACATTTATATATTTTAATATCCAAATTGAAATGCAAAACATTTCTGCCCTAAACGGGAAAGCCTTTCAGAACCTATTTTATTGTATCTACAGATAGGAAGGAGGGCTGAGGTCAGCAGGGGATGACTCTGCGCCATCGCTGCTGATGGTAAGGGAATGCAGGTGCTCCTCCTGGCTGCCCTGAGTTCTGTCTGTTGGAGATCACTATATTGAAGGAGGTTATGCAATTGCTCACTATAATTGAGTATTTATTGACTAAGGTATTTATTTCCATCCTTTTTCCATCATAAGCCAGTAAGTTAATGTCTGGAAAAAGTAAAAGGGTATACTTGATGCACTGGAATGTATTTTAAAAGCTCTTTACGATGCTTCTCAGAAATGAAGGATAAGTGAGGAAGTGCTGCATTTAACCAGCTTTCATACTCTTTCACATTCACTGGGGAAGTACAGCTCCCTTCAACATCCAGAGGTTGTCACACCTGGAACTGTACAAGGAGTGTCTGTTCCTCTCTGCTCTGCTTAAGTTTCTGGGACTTTCTGCTGTAAAACTCACTCCAAAACTCTCGCACGTTGGCAAAACACTTTTCCTTCTTCTGATAGTGTACAAAATTTTCTAGGATTTGTATTAAGATGCCAGAGTAGAATTTTTTCTCAAAATTCTGATGTAATTTTACCAGCTAAGTACTCTTATCAAGCTATTTCTTTTTCATAAAGAGGATAAAAAGCTGAGAGATTATCTTGGACAGGGGAGTCAGATTGGCATTAATAAAAATCTCTGTTAGGTACTATATTCTCTGTGTCATCTTTTTGTGCACAAGTGCTGTACTCATAATGATCTGTGTGAATTTTGGATAATAAATCATCAGACTTTTTATGTTTTAACAGAGTTCTTTTTTCGTGTGTTTAAATCTCATTCATTTACCAAAAGTCCTCAAAACTATTCCAGAGCCCTAGAGCTATCATTAAATCCAGGCATCATAAACAGATACATATATATGTACACACCTGAATCTGCATGGGGTGTTTAGGAAATTACTATTTAGAATTTTTTTGTTTAATCTTCTAGGATGCATTTCCTCCGTGTAGTAAATCAATTACATAGTTAAAGGTTACATTCAAACAGAACAGCTCAGGAGAGAAAAAAGAATTTTTTAGGACAACTGTGTCACACTGGAAAGGAAGTATGCATCAGTAATTCCCTTTCACATTTGATACTTCAACTAGTATTAACTTAAAAGTCCAAATGCAAGTCATTAAGCAAAAAATGAAGAAAATGAAGAACAACCTTGCAGGGACAGTGATGAACTGAGAATGAGGGCATTTAGGTTCAGTTGAGAACTCTCCCCTGACAGCATAGCCTTGGGCAGTCTTTTGTTCCTCAGTTCCTTATCTATTTAATAAAGATATTAATACTTGATTAATTCTACTCCTTGCCTGCATGCACTTGGAAGGCCTCTCAAACACTTTTGTAGAAGAAACTACATCCTCTGGTATCTGTAAGACTCAGAGCAGAATAGAGGCCTGCTTTTTACTGAAGACACAAAAATAGTTAAAAGAGGGAATTGCAATCAGAACTTACATCTACCATAGAGCTGGTAGGAACTGCTGTTCAGTGTCAGCAATATAGGGCTATGCAAGGGGTAGTGCTGAAGATGGCCCTTCAGGGAGCTTGCAATTAAAGAGCTGACCTGTAAGAGACAATAAATATTGGGACAGCTATGACAAATCTAGTTTAAAAAAAAAAGCAACAAAATATTTCCCTGCAAAAAAAAAAAAAAAAAAAAAGAAATTTTAAATATTGCCGTTCATCACTGAGAAAAACAGTTATTTATGGAACTTCTTGTAACAAAAATAAAAGAGTCTGAATAACAACACTGAAACAAAATGTGTCATTTGAAATCAGTATTTTTATACATATGACTTTTTAGAGGTTTGTTTTTTTTTAATAGTTTTGCCTTTTCAATTTCTTATCCTGGTTTGTGGAACAGAATGGTGCTGATCAATTGAAATTTCTCATCAGATGAATATATTTTTCCTGTGTTTATGTTTAAACAGTAAAACTTTAAGATTCTGATTTTTTTCATTATTTTTGTGGGCCTAGCAAAACCTCAGATTTTTGCTGGGTCTGGAATCAAAATCACTCAAGGCATTCCAGGGACAGGAACTTCTTATCTGCTGCATTATTAAAGTACTTTTTTCTCAACTAGAAATTGCAAATATGGAAAGTATTTCCATTACTCAGTGTAACTGCCCTGACAATGTAGACACTTCAGGATCTGATTCACATAGTTTATCTAATGAAAGATTTTGAAGAGTTTTCAATCGTTCAAGAGATTTAAATACATATGTTTTCAGCATCAGACCCCTATTGAATAGTAACCCAAAGAAAGGGAAATTACTTTCACTTACTTTAGAATTCACAGACAGCCAAATATAGCTGTTATATGACTATTTAAAGTAAATGATGAAAAATGGCATTAAAGAAAGAGCTCTGTCCATGATTGACAGAAATGTCTGCTAAAAACAATGACCATCATGAACAAAGGCTTCTTTCTCACAATCGCACACTTCTTAGAAAAAATCAGATCTTCTTGCTATGTATGTGTTGTTATTTTCGGGATTAATGAAACAAACCTTTTGCTGCATTAGAGTACTGGACACATTTTAAAGGTTGCTATTCTTGTTTTTTTCTAGCGTTTTTCTTTCTTCCACAATGCATAAGCTAGTGCAAAAAAAATTTTTATACATTGTATTCTGAAAATGAACTGTTCTTTATAATTTATAATGAAGAAAATATTACTTCTTATGTAATAAATATCTTAATATAGACATTTATAAGCACAAAATATTGCATGGTGAAAGGAAACACAGAAGTTTTAATGTCTCCTGTGACAGTATAGATATCTATATTCTGTAGGAAGTTCATCACTTCATCTTGTTTCTGTACCCGAAAGATAAACAAGTTTCTGGATCTAGTAAAGAGCTAAACATGATGTATTAACTAAATGAACGTATGTAATGTAATATATTAGGTAGCTTGATAAGTCTCTTTGTACTTAATAATAGTGAATGGTTCTATAGGTTCAGTAATAATTTAACGGATCTTTGTTTTTGATGAGTTTCCAAAGCTATTGACAAGAATACCTAGTAACAATATTAACAGAGTCACATAAATAAATAAGGCAATGAATGTTTCTAGTAAAAATACACTCATCTTGGATTTGGAGACCACAAATAAAAGTAAACTTTGCATATTCTGATAGTTATTCTCTAACAACGTGTCTGTACAGTTGTATGATCTTCAAGAATGCAATTGACCTATTTTTCTTGTCCTAATTGCAAGACTAAAGGATACACATGGGTAAAACAAAAAATGATTTTGTTTAGAAGAGAAATACAAATTGTGCCTGAAGCCTAATAAATCTGTTGCCATGACAATCAAAGAGACTGGTCTTACAAAATCTTTCCTAATTTATTCACATGAGTAGTTCTTACTCATATGAGTTGTCCCATTGATTGAAGTAGACCTGCTGATGTGAGGGGAGATTTGCAATAGGAAATTTGAATTTAGTATGCAGTCCTTGTTCACATAAAGAGCTAGGGAGACCATTTCTACAACTAAGAGCTTCTTCCAGCAGGGAAGATTGGAAGAAGACATTTACAAGTTACGTTATCCTTCCTCAGTTTTTCTTATTGATTCTTATAATATTTGTGCATTTTAAATAGCACAATATACAAAAATCTACTTTATTGCATGTGTATGTATACATTGAACCTTTATTCTTAAAATCAAGTCTCGTTCCTCGGAATGCTACAAGAAAACTGCCACACTACAGGAGGATGTTTGCATCATCTCAGTTTCCTCCTGCTTTAGTAGCTTGAAAAGACTACATTTCCATTCTCTCTTTAGAAATTACCTTGCGAGGTCTGTTCACTACAAGGGAAGTATCAGGATCTGTGACAAAATTTGATTTTTGAGTAGAATTTAAGCTCTTATACTAAGTTCATGACATTTGATTTGGGCTGGCCTGAGTTTTGCTTTGGTTCTTTGCATCTATCCCACTCTCTGAACCTGCAGCCAGGACTTCATCACCTCCATCCACAGCTGGGGAGCCCATGACAACGGCCACTCAAATCTGTACCTCAACCGTTTCAACCCCTGTCAAGTCCAGAAGGACTTGCTGGAGATTACCCTCAGAGCAGGGGCAGGCCCTCACCTTGGCTTGCTCCTCAAGGGGCAGCCACCTTTCCCTCTTCAAACTCCCTGATCAACAAGAACAGAGAAGAAAATATATATGTTTACCATCAGCACTCTTTCATTTTTTGTTCTATCCTATGCTTTTGAAACAGGAATCCAGAGAAACTAGGCTTTCCAGAAAGCTAAGATGTTCTTCCATCTCAGTACACTCACTTTATAATTCCTGATCAGCTTGGCTATTTCCTGATAATGACCCTAAGTTGTAGTGAGTTGAGTATTTAGTTAATAATATCAGTTTGCACTCCTCTACCACCTCTCACCCAGGAAGATGAAAACATATTACAGCTCTTGAGCAAAATCTTACAACATTCATTGAATTCATTTATAATGATTCCCAACACGCAGCTAGTAAATGACAGAAATTACCTGATGCAAGACCATCTCATACTAGGTTTTGCTGTGACTTAAGTCATCAAAAGTAACACTGTCACAATTCATACTGGTCATTTTTTTTTACTTTCTGATGTGTAAAAGGATTTGCCTCCCCCTGTATTTAAAACACAGCATCCAATTCTGCATTTGATACCTGTTTCCCACAGAGGGAAAAAAAAGTAAATCTTTTGTACCTGCAGATCTTACATTAGGTAGCAGACATTGTAAACCCTTCTATAGCTTTTGTTTATCCAGATAATATAGTTTCATTACTGATCCTATATTACTACAGGACCAATTTTCTCTATTTTTCCCTTCTAGCAGTCAGTACACAACTGAGGTGCAGGGAAAGTGTAGCACCATAATCCCAGAGAGACAGAGACAGAGAGGAAGGGGAGACAGGAGAAGGGGAATGGAGGGAGGGAAAAGAGAAATATCAGAGCAAATTCTAAAACATCCCCTTTAGCCTGGAAATATACCAGTGTTCCAGGGCAAGTGCAGCTGATAACACAGGTACGCACAAACACACACACGCAAACACACAGAGCCAAAAAGCAAGGGAAAATGACAGAAATGATCTTACAAAGCTACTGCAGTAATCAGGACACTTGCTCCTGGAAAACAACCATACTGACAGACCTTCTTTTGTTTGGTTTGTATATTTTTTTCAATTTTCATTTGGTTATTGGTAGCATTTTCAGCTCTCACCATAGCAGAAATATGATTATTAAGGAAAAAAAAAGGCCTTACCATGCAGTGCATCAGGAAGAGATGAGAAGCACAGAGCATGCTGCAGAGATCAAGCTCAGCATGGCACTCAGATATCCTGTGGAACTGAAGAAAATTGTCCAACCCATTCTTCCTAACAAAGCGGACAAGTTTTCTCTAGGCTTGAATTTTTCACCAGAAGTCAGATCTTTAAAGTGCATTATATTTCCTTCTTCAGGAGATATTTTTCCTGCAGTTAAGTTTCAGCTCCGCAATGCCATTTCCAATCAGCTCAGAGAAGTTCTTCATTCCCAGATTCGTGGCGTCATCAGAGGGACTCCAAAAACAATTAGAGAAAGAAAGAAAGAAAAAGAAAAGAATACCTTATTGAAGCCCTGAAATTGCTATGCAGAAAAGGGAAAATAACCCAACTCCTCATTTATTCTATTGTCTACATGTTTCACAACCATCTGTACTATCTCTTCAGTCTCAGACATGCAGTGCTGATTACCTGTAATAAAGCAGGAGACAAAAACTTTCCCAATTCACATATGATGCCTTTTCAATACCACTGCTCAACTGTGTGCTACCAAGCAACCCTCCTCATCCAGAGGAATCTTTTAAGCCATCTGACTGAAGCATCATCTGTCCCTTTCCCTGCCCAACAAGCAAAAACATTAAACTAGAAGAGTGCTGGAGAAAGATTGACAACCCCACAATACAAATGAGATCTAAAAGCAAAACCCTCGAAGCAGGAGAGTTCTGAGGCAAAGAGCTGCTTTGTCTGAAGGATTTGGGAACACACGCACTAAGCCAAAAAAGGGGTAAAGAATAGTATCTAACGGAAGGTTGGAGGGGATGAGCTGGCACTGAAGGGGTGTCAGGCTCGGGTGGGATCCTGAATTACCCTCAGCCTCCTGCCTTCTCGCTGACAGCAGCTCGGGCTTCCCCTGCACTTTCTGCAAAGCATATTAATTGATTCTGGTTGCTGAGCAACTAACTCTGGGGAGCCACACAGACAGCTCCGTACTGCTTCAGCAGCGGCAGCGGAGAGGGGATGTTCTCCCCGCCCGCCTCCTCCTCCTGCTCCCCCCCGGCTCGCTGCTCTCCCCAGGAGCTCCCAGCCGCCCCCCAGGGACGGTCTGCGAGGAGAGGGAGAAACCCGCTAATGCATCAGGAAGCAGAGGATGGCTGTCCCCGCCTTGTGCAGACCCGAGCCGGGCCGGGGCAGCCCTGGGAACCCCCGGCACAGCTGTAGCGGGCGGTGCTTCCCTGCTGGAAAGCGACGCTGGTTTAACCCCCTGGTTCTCCATGCAGAGATGGCATTACAATGAGCTGCTCCCGGAGTCGTGTCAATGGACGGATCTAACAGCACCCACATAAGCACTGTGACAAAAGGGCAAACATGCTACTTATTTCTGACCTCTTTAGCATGTTGCTCTCCAGACAGAGCAGATGTTACTCTGACCAAAAGGGTACAGGTGAAGCCAGAGCTGCTATCCAGAGGAATTGCCTGGATGTGTGTGTCTCTGAGGCTGCAAAATGGAGCTCTCTGACACAACACTTTCCATTGCTTTCTCCAATGTTGTATTTAATTTGCTCATAGTAGAGAAAAGTAGCAATGACACCATTTAGTTTTGTCCCATAAAAGAGACAGAGTAACAGGTGCTGGCTCTGACAGACGACTCCTAGAGCTCTGCAAACGATGGCCCCAGAAGAATGGCAAAGGATCCCTGCAATGCCAAGTAGATGGACCCTGACCACTGCAGTTTGTGGCAGGGTTTCAGTTTACTTCTGTGGTTGGAAGACTGAAAAAAATCTCTGAAATAACAGTTTCCAAAGCAAGCCATTGATCTTGTGCTTTCGTGTTGGATAAATCCTTAGATCATGGCATTTGCTCAGTACCGACTAAGCTGTCTTCTCATTGACCAAGTAAGATGTAACAAATGAAAAGACCTCAAAATTTCTCTCCCTGGGACCTGCTACTAAGTGTAACATCGGATCTTGGCCAAACTACTCAAGTGTGATTACTGTCAAAGACCTGAGCTACATCAGCTCTTTAATTCTGTTGTAGTGATAGGACAAGATAAAGGGCAAGGTCCTGAGAAATGTCTTAGTTGGCAGTCACATAAATAGATGACTCTCCCCTTGAAAAACTCAACCAACAGCTTGTGTGCTATCCAAATGGCAAGAACTGGGTCTTGGTGAAAAGGGAACAAGTTACCTTAAGCAAAAGAGTAACATTTCTGTTAGTAGTTTAGCCCCACTGTGCTGCTTTCATACTGCTTTCGTACTTTATAAAGCAAGATCTACAGTTTAGCTGCATTTTCTCAGCAGAACAAGATGTTTTCTTGAATATTCAAACCTCAGGAAGGGCCATTAGATCAGTTAGCAGAGTTGCTATGTGATGCAGATCACAGAACATTTTGAGTTCATTCAATGTGTCTGTGGATACAAGTATTCATTTCATCCTCCCTGGCACAGCTTACAGAGAAATATGGGAATTTCAGTATTGATTTAGTAAATGAAGGTCATTCAGTCTCCTATCAAGAAGGTACAGCAGGGTATTTATAAGGAAAACATCCTATAGTTCACCTACTCTCGTGTAAATACTTCTCCTAAGTTACCACAGCATACTAACCACAGGTTAAAAGCACTAAGTTAACACAATAAACACAGGCCGTTCCTGATTTATAGGACCACTGATTTAAGCAATTAATTTGGCTTCATTCACTATCCTTTAATCACCTCTAACACTTTAGACATTACTTCTGACCATCTCTCATAGTACCTCCTCTTTGTTGCAGGGTAGGAATAAATCCAGAAAAGTTTCCTGTAGCAATGGTTGATGTAAATAATGTATTTTGTTGTGCGTCACTGCTCATATCTGACATTGCTCCCTTTAGCCTGTAAGTTTACATGCCTGCAAAAAAGTGCTGAGGAATAGCAAAAAGGAGGGCTGAGAGGGAGCTAACCCATCTCTGTCTCACCGCAGGATCCATCACCCACATGCTAGTCTTGGTAAATGACTTTCAAACCAGTGCTTACAAGTCTCCTTTCTGGAATCTCCATGGTTTTGAAAGACAATTTATTCCAGTGCCTTGCTACTGTAACTATAAAAAGAGTATTTCTAAGCTCCATTGCTGCAAAGTTAAACATAATATTTCTTGTCCTATTTGCAAAAAAATGAAGGAAAAGAGCTCCACCATTCCTCGTTGCAACTAGTTTTTATGTATTTAAAATTCATTATCTCTTCTGAATCTCTTCCCTTTCTAGATTAAAAACTTCAGTCTGCTTTTACTTATCTGTCTCTTTTTAGGGAGTACTTTGTCACATGCTGACCACTGGATGGTAAGTGTGAAATTATGTGTCTATAGGGATGAACATTAATGGCTGTAAAATGAAAAGGAACCAAAGGGAGAGTGGAATTGAGCTGCATGGTGTAGGAACAGGGAAACAACGGGGAACTGTTTCATCTAGCTTCGGTGGTAGGATTACAAGCTGTCTCAGTGTTCCTTTTTCCTTTTCTGGTCAAAATGGAGTTACAGAACAGAGGAGGTGAAATACCTCTGGGGATCGTATGTGTGATGTGACCAATGAATCCTTCCAACCTGGGGAAGAAGATGACCTAAGAGCACAAGAAAAAATCAAAAGACTTATTGCTTTGTATTTATATAATGACTTACGAAAAACTAAATAGAAAAGGGAAGTCAGCACAAGATCTCAGGTAAGCAATACCTGAGAAATGGAGAAATGCATAGAGAAGTGGTTCAAGGAGAGCATATTCTTGGGAAGGATGCAAGCCTGGAAAAATTATGACTGTTTAGACTAAGTCAACAGAGAAAGGTGGAGAGATTTCCCAAATTCTTACAAAGAAATTGTGTCTGCATAAACATTTTTCACCATATATAAAGACAGATTTATTTCAGCATAAGCTGTGACTGTTTCCTCTTTTCCCCATTTACCATCATTCATATTGGTGCCCCCTTTTATCCTCATCAGTGAAATTTTTAAAAAGTCTGAAAACAAATTATTAATACCTTAATGTACCTTGCTTTGTACTTTGTTTTTATAAGGAGGAATACCAAACAGTGCTAAGTACCATACTGGAGCACATTTCATAAAAAGTGCTAGGGAAGGGCAGCTGAAGGACAAAGCAATAAAATGAAACAACCAGAGAAAGGAAATTAGTCAACAACTGGTGATTTCAAAACAAAAGCAAACTGGCATCAGATTATTAACAGAAATTGTGGCAGAGGTGGGCTTGGAGTTGTAAACATTTGTGTAATTATTTTTATATTACTGTTTATAAAATGCAAAGTTGTTTAGATAAAATTCAGTCCCTTACAGAAAGCAAGTACAGAATCTCTCTTTCACTTATACAAACCCTGAATTTCATCTCATATAAATGTCTTTTATTATGCATTCAAAAGGCTGACTAATGCATATGTTCAGTCCCTTTTCTAGTCACTATTTATCTTTTTCCCACTTTTCTATCCTTTCAACTGTACTGTTACCCACTGAGAAAATGAATGTCCTCTGAGCCTAAGGACCCCAGCAAGCCAAGGCCTGGTCACCCCCAGCCCTCTGGGAAGGGACTACTGGTGCTGTCCCTTCAGGGGGCAGTCCTGAGGGGCATCTCTGTGGGCTCTCAGCTGAGTGACATGGGAAGCCCCCTCCCCAGCTCACCCAGCTGCTGCTACTGGAAGCAAGCGAAGAGCTCTTTTACCAAAAAATTGGCCTTCACTCCAATTAAACACTTGATATAAACCATTCCTTCACCGATCGCAAGCTGCACCTTTTCTGGTAGCTGCCATCTGAGAGCTGAATTACAATTTTAAAAGCAATGCTGTATATAAAGGATACATTAATTTTAATATAAATGCAAATATATTGGGAGATCTTGGAAATTATTGAGTATGAAATAAAAGGCATAATTCAATTATGTTCTAAATTTTAATTAAAAGCCTCTGAAAATGATTTGCAAATAAATTTTCTGGAAATGGTTCTCGTTTTGACCTTCCAATTTCTTGTGTCTCAATTACTATTCAGTCAATTGCAACACAAACAATGGAATTGATTTCTTGCCTTTTTACTTTAAATACCATATAATGCATGCATGAGAATTTGAGCTTCTGTGAATTCATTTTCAGACCACCATCAGCAATTAATTAATCTAGCCATAAGAAATATACCTTGTTTCAAAACTAGTACCCAAACGTATGACAGAACATAGATACAGAGTTCCATCTATTTATATTATACTTAGCATTCCTAAAAAATCTAACATACGTTCAATATTATATTGCAATTATCATTTTATCATTATATTATTACTATAACCATTTTCAATATCTTATATACAACTGGTCTCATTTTTCTCTACTTTCCATCTGTGCAAATGTGACTAGGATGTCGTAGCTGGCAAAAACAGTAGTTTCAGTAAGAAAGTAGTACAGCCAATGGTAAGCACAGTCAGTAAAACACAAAACATTTGAATCTGTTGTTCTTCCTTTTTAAATAAATACCACTTTACTCCAGTTTAACCCCTAACAGAATAACAAAAGATAGGAGGTTACAGATTGTGGTCACTAATTGTTGGGTTTGCTCATACATTCACAAGTTAGTTGGAAATAAATTTTAATGGATCTGCTTCTATTGGTTAGTTTGTGGTTGGACTAGATGATCTTAGTGACCTTTCCAACCTTAACGATTCTGTGATTCTACTTTCATTTTCAGAAAAGTAAACATCCTACATTTGCTGATTTCAATGATATTTTCCATCAGTGTAGCTAGTAGCAGTAGATACATAGCAATAACTCCCCATTGCAGAGTTAGCTGCAGTTAAAATTCACCACGTACTGGGGTAAAGTCACACTCCCTTCCTTACGTCACCTTAGGACTAAAAATAGCATTTCAATATATCTGTATCAAAAATGCATGCCCATAAATGTGGATACCTAGCGAGCAGCACAGCCATATTCACTGCAGGAAATACACACACTAAGTATCCTTTTATTTTTTAGGAAAAGAAAAACCTGTTTTGAAATGAATTTCTTAGCATCTAAGTGAAATATAAATGAATAATCTCAACAGATATAAAAAGTGATATCTTGACCTAAAATACAGGTTTTTTGGGGGAGCAATAAATAGAGGTACCTATTACATTTTTTTTCTGGGTCATCAATACTGAACCCAAATTACACATGATAACAAGTGGCCTGATCCTCCTCCTCTAACCTGGGTAGCAAAGCCCACCCTGATTTCTATGGGAAGAGGACCAACTCTGTTCTGAGAACACTAGCACAACCTAAAAACCACTCAGCCTGTTGCACCAAATGCAGACAGACCTGCACCTGGAATCCTGCTTAAATAAATCGTATCCATGCGTACATTAAATTGCTCTGAAAGATAGGTAGGGTCTTCTGAGAGACAGTGGCACACTTGCAGTGTCTCAATTCAAACTGGAATCGTGTAAGAAAAACAGTAATCTTGCTGTACAGCTGCGTGCAGATAGGACATGCAATGCATGAATTCACTGAATCCCAAGGGTCATCATCTGCCTGAAATCCCTTTCTAGATAAGCATGTTCACCCATGGTAAAAAAAAAGCTCTCCTGTAAGTTAAGCAGCAACGCTTCTTACTGCTGAATATTCACATTATTTCTCAACAGGCAATATACACACTGAGCAAAAAACATAATAGTATGCTAAAGAAGGATTAGACAGACACTGGCAAAATTAGTCTTACTACAGTTTTGTTAAGCTCTTGGGTGTGTATTACATGACATTACTATTCCATAACACAGAACAAAAATTTCTCTCACTTTTTTTTTTTTTTTTAAAGCAGGATTTTAAACAAGAAATGGAGATTTCCTTCCCTGTCTTAACTTCCAAGCATTAATAAAATTAAAATAACCTGAATATTTATAGGATTCACACCTGGATCTTAAGTACTGCACTGCACACGGGACCCTATTGGACTGAGTACTGCACAGCGGCCAAAGTAGCCCTTAAATATTACAAAATACTTTAAAAAGGCAGAGTGTGGGTATTGGCATGATACTGCACAGTACTTGAATAAATGCATTTTGAGGAATTTGACACAAGCCAGGATTTTAGTAACTGCTGGCATTTCTACTCTGAATACTACTGTTTGCCAGAATCCCAGTACCTGGAAGGCTGATAGAGCCTGTTTATTTTGGTTTCAGGAAAGAGTTTGCAGCTTCTTGTTTTCCTTCTGTTTGCTTCCAGTGAAGGTACCTTCGGCTGAAAGTCCCTAAACTTCAACAGAAGGCCCCTTAAACCTGGGCAAAAGCAAAGCCCATCAGCCCTGCTCTGCCATAGCATCCTGAAACCATCCTTATGTACTCACTTACTTCACTGAGATGAATACATATGAATAAAGCACAGCTCTTTAGAATGATTCTTCAGAGTAAAAAGATAAAAGCAGAACATAAAGACACAGATCCTCCTGGGACTTTGAAGAGCCCTTTAAAAAGAAAGTGCAAGCATACCTTTTAAGACACGTTTATTTCTTAAATGCTCTCTCTGACTTTAGATTTTTTTGGTGCTGGTCTCCATTTATTTAATTAATCGCAGTATTTGCACATCTTGAATGCTTCGTGTTAATGTTTCACTCCCTTTTGCAGACTGATCTGCTGTGAGATTTTAATGAGAGCCATTTTTCATGTTTTTATGCAGAATTATTATACAGAGAAGAAAGTGATAATAACTCAGACTTCTGTTAATTACACATCTAATTATTCTTTGAAATTTGTTTAGAATTCTGTCTGCCAGCAGGCTTTGTTTCATTTATCACAGCCAGATTGGAAATACAGCTTAAATTAGTTGCTTTCTGTAAACAATCATATTTTTAAAAAAAATTAAATATGAATATTTATATTTCAGCCAAAAATACTCTCCTCTCTTACAGTCATTGACAAAAAAAAGAAAACTATCAGAAAAACATGTCAAATATTTGCCTTTTAATAATAATAATAATTCCTAAATCAGGTAAACGTTCTTACAGGGTATCAAAACAAAGCTTTATTAATGCAAGATCTATTTATAGTCAGAGTCTTCTTTTTTTCTAAATGGCAATCAGATATTTTATGTTAAAAGTTTGCAAATAGGAAGGCTCACCTCTAGAGGCATAGCAGTGCTATTACTCAAAGAGAATAGATGTTCTTTCAAGGGTGAAAGAGAGAGAAATATTTATTTTTGATGCTGTAAGATTCCCACTTGAGAACTCAGAAACCTCTTGTTTATCACTGTATTTCTACCGTGCTGCAGAACTTATCTGAAACATAGTATGCTCAAAGATCTCATCTCAGAAAATTGTGTTTTCAGGGAAAACACAATTCACTGTTCAACAAAAATCATCTTTGGAAAGTTGGCTCTATGCATATTATCGCATCTGTCATGTGGGATAACGTTTTAACCACAGTAATTGATCTAGAAGCAATTATGAGATGACAGAAAGAGGTTTAGACACAGATTCTTCACTAGGTAGGGATCATTTATCTCCATGTCCTCTTTCAGTTGTATATAAATGTATACAAAATTGCATATCTTAAGGATTATTTTGGAATGACAGGGAGATCTTGGCTATGGAAAGCAATATCTTCACAGAAGTATTTCACCCTATAAGTAGTGGCTCTGTAACCTGACAGATAGGAAATGAAAAGGTGCAGTGCTGCAAATTTAACATTTAAGAAATACAGTTTGCCTCCAGGTCAGATATGTTTCCCTTTGACACCAGTCTCTTGTGATCCCCACTCCCTTCCCAAAGCATCGGCTGACAGAGAAGCCCTTTCACTTACCTGTGTGCCTGGCAGGAGATGAAGAAGTTGAAAGCAGTGAAGTTCTTGTGACAATCTGCCACTAATATTTAGCTTACGTGGAAATAATTGCATTCTTCCATCTTTCAGCCTTCTCAGTAAGTAAAAGCCAGTGATGAATGCCAGCAGCCTTGTTAAAATATCACTGTAATCTGTTCAAGCTCTGGAGATTGCTCAGAAAGCCAAGTTCGTAAACATGCTCTGCCTATAGCTTCCCGGTAGCTCAGCACTTTCCAAGGGGGGATATCTCTTCCTATTTCAACACTGCACTTTGCAGAGCATTCTACCTTTCTTCTTTTCAGTAGGAAGGATGTAATTTTTGAAAGAAAATTGTACAGGAATGAGAGTTTAAAAAATTCTAGCTTTCTCACATCCAATAGTTAAGATTTTTGGAAAAGAGATAGCCTTTAGACTTTTTTTGGTTGACGCTTTTTCTTATTAATATAAAAAGCTTCAAATAGGGAAGGAAGAAGCAAAGAAGAAGATATAACAGTTCAAGAAGCAGCAGTCAAGGATGGGTGTCTTGTGTTTGCTCTGAGTTAATACTCCTCAGGGGGAGATGAAAAAAGCACAAATACAGCAAAATCTGTCTTACAGAGTAAAAATCTGTTGTATAAGCTGGTCTCTGGCAAAGTAAAACAGCGTGTGTGCTTCCTCTGCTAATTTCTAGCCTGCCAGAAAGCAAAGGAAATTAGAAGCTTTCTGCTGATTTGAAGCAGGTAGGAAGAGGGAAAGAAAATTAAGTATATGTATATCTACTGTAATTGTTTCTGCTCCCCTCAGAAATGTGTTAGAGAGGTCCAAAATCTCCCAAAGATGTGGATGTGAAAGCTTCATTTACCAGCACCACAGAATATTCTATCATTGCCAGTATTATCAAGGGGCATATGTGGAGAATGAACATTTAATAATGCAGCAACCCATAGATAGAAATAAACATATTCATGAGTGCTCTTTCTTCAGCCAAAACAGAAGTGGGCTTAGGACGCTGGAAAATATGACTATGAAGGCTGTTACAAGAATCATAAGTGACTACTTTTGAATAGCTGAACTGATTACTGACACCAAGTGATGGAAACTTCAGCCTAAAATGCCTAATTCAAATCCCACTAAAGCCCATGAAAATAGATTCTGGAGGCTGCTTATGAGGGCTTTTGCCAGCTGGCTCCTGTCTCTCTGGGCATCACTAAGCAAAGAGTGGTTTAAAGCCTGTTGTGACCTGTAACTCTCACAGGCATTCCAGTGTTATGCCAGCTCTGAATTTGCTCTGATAACGTATGTCACACAGACACGTGTCTGCTCCCTTCAGGGCCAAAAAGAAAACATTCCATTTATTTGTATGATGAGTCCAGTCACAGACCAAAATGCCACTCAGCCAAGTGTTAGTCAAGCATAAAACAAAGAAATTCCCCAGCTGCAAAAATTTAAAGTCCAGCTGTCATCTTTCATACTGACCACCTGCAATGACACCAAATCTTTCAGAACACAGGGTCCTTGAATTTAAAACTTTCCAGTTATTAACACTGCTGTAGCAAAGCTTGATCTAGCCCTTTTCAGGCAGTGAAAATATTACGTTCTGGAAAAAACAATAATAAAAAGAGTAACCCCAGTTTTCTTTCAGTGCAGTTGTTGTGCATCTGTACTATATATATTGACAATAAGAAACATGGGGGAAAAAAGAATGAACCCACTACATTTCTCATTTGGGGCACACAAAATACAGCAAATCCCACATCCTTGGCTTAGAAGGAGTCTCTGTGTAGCTCAGGGCTCTGCCTGAAAAACGCTGTACCACTAAGTTTAATTTGCATGCTCCTTCCTTTGCCATATTCACAGTTCTGCATTTTGCTGCAATCTGAGTATCCTAAGCTTATATGCGCATGGAAAATTGTATGCCCTTTGATGATGCTTTGGCTGCTGATTTTGTGTAGAGCAAGAATTTGCTCCTATGTCCATAAGCACCAGTCTATCATGTTAAGCATCAAAAACTTAAATGTTTAGCCACTACAAAGTGGATTTGCGTCTAGAAAATCAAAAGCATCAAAAACTTAAATGTTTAGCCACTACAAAGTGGATTTGCGTCTAGAAAATATTTTGAATGTCTGAATGACCCTTCTTCCATAAAGTCCATCACTCCTGTATAAAAATACTTGCCCAATATTTTGCAGCTTGAAGAAGAACTATCTTTTATATGGTACAAAATACTCCCAAGCACTCACAGGTACATTTTAGGAATAGAGGTCAGTGTGTGTATGTTCAAGAGCTTAGGATATTAATAACACTACAGGATCTACAGTTTTCTGTGCAATATGACATTTCAGCTCCAGACTGTAAAAAATGGAATTTGTTCCAAGGGTCATTTTTGCATAAGAAGGTGACACTACCCTTGCAGAGGGCTTATGGGTATCTCTCACTAATCCTGTGCGAGTCAGAGTGTCCTGGGAAGGACTCTGAGCATCTTCAGCTCCCCTTGGAAGTCAGCAGGAGCTGAATACAGCCCCTCAGAAAGCCAGGATCCTAGCAAGCACATTATAGTGTTACATTATGTCATTTAGGTTTTCACACACACAATTCTAGCACAAAAAAGGCTTTGACAGATGAAGATAAATTCATTTTAAATATAACATGTAGCTCCCTGAGCACCAGAGACCTTCAAATATACTTTTTCCTTGAGTCCAGTTCAGAGAATCACAGCCAAAGCAATTCTCTCCATGCATCTTGGCAAGTTATTTGCACTAAATAATATATCCTACCCAGTTTCCTTGGTGAAATTTAATCAAATGAAAAAATGGTCCCAAATACTAAAATAAAATGCTAAAAAAAAGCATAACTAATAAAAGTTAACACTGTCCAGGGGGTAGGGTCTTGAAAGAAGAAATAATAAACCTGGAACACTGTGTAAAACAGGGGTGGAAATCCTTGTCTTCAGTGTTTATGCTACTGTTATTTTTAACCATTCCCTATACATAAGAAAGAGATAACTGAGTCAGTACACCTAGGATTTGGCTTTGGCTGAAGTTCAGCCATATTTTAAAATATCTGTTCATGATTACTTCTAACTGTACCAACAGCAGGAAGAAATTCATAATGGTGTTTGGTTTTAATTAAGGTTGCCTGTCTGCTGAAACAGTTCCACTATGTCAGATACAAAATCAGTTCTAATGCTGCAGAGCTGCGATTGGACTACCTTCTGATAGTCACCTGGAGATTAAAGTAGATCAAGTTCCTTTTAAAAAGAGCAGACCATGTACATGAAAACACCTAGATCATACCAATGCAAGTGCAAAAAACATGATAGTCCTGTGCTTACACTATGAAAGTGCCCCAACACCTAAGCCAATCTTGAAAGAGGGGCAACATTTATCTTGTCCAGCAAGAGTCAGAAGCTGCCCTACAACACCTTCACCAAAGGAAAATTACTCTGATCCCACAGCTTCTTTAAGAGAAGGCTGAAACATGTTTGCTGCAGACATCGGGCTTTTTGATTAATGGAGGGATACTGTAATACATCAGGATACATGGATATAAAGCCATATTTTTCCTTAGGCTTTTATGAACTCTGTAAGGCCCAAGCATGAATCACATTCAGAAATGAGCTAGGTCAATCAGCTCTTGAAATAACTCTAAAGTGCTCTATCACCTCTTAGCCCTTAAAGATAAAAGATAAACTTCAAAATGCAGACTGCCAGAGAAAGAAGATAGTATTAAGGGCCAGGTCAGGGATTAAAATAGTGGTGGAAATGCTTAGGGCAAAGAAGAAATGGAAATGTCAGAGGAAAAAAAAAGCTGCAAGAAGAAGGATAGAGAGAACAGAGGTATTGACTGAGGAGGGCAACACCTGACAGCCTTGAAACACATGGAAGAGGACAAAGGTGTGAAGCGAATAGGTTGGAGTCCTGGCAGGAGCTACATGGAATTAGGTAAGAAGGAAGAAAATTGCCCAAACTGCAATTTGGTCGTGTCATGGAATTAACTTCTTGGATAAAATTTTCTCCCAGTTCACTCTCCAGGAACCATTGGCGACAATTGAAAAAAGGTGAGCATTATCTTAATTTGGTCATTTGCCTTTTTAAACAATCTTAGATAACTTTTTAGGACCAGAATGGCAATTTACATCTCATATTGGTAAGCAAAAGGTGAGAGTAGTAGCTTCTTAACTTCTCATCCATGAGAATATATCAATTCATCTTTTTCAGTGTTTCAGTTTCAACATTGTACGTTTTTTCACATATAGTTCATTCAAAACCCTGTGTCAGTGCAATGGGATGAGGTTCAACAAGACCAAGTGCCGGGTCCTGCACCTTGGCAGTTAGTTAGTGGGTTTATTGGTGGTAGGTGGATGGTTGGACTGGATGATCTTGTAGGTCTTTTCCAACCTAGTTAATTCTATGATTCTATGATTCTATGAACTAGACACAATGAGCATTCTGTGTAAGCACACTCCTGTGCCTGTCATATAAGAAACAATCTGGAAAGGTTAAAAGGACTTCTCTCCAAAATGCCTGCAATTTTTACCTCCTTTTCATCATCATAACTCATTTTCATTTCAGCTTGCAGCTTTTGAAGGGAGCACTTGAGAGCAGTATTTGAAAACTGAGAGCTAGTATTATCATCATTACCCATACGCAAACCACATATTTTCCTAAAAAGAGATACTGTGATGCTTTTATTATGATTAGTAAAATGCATTTCAATCCACAGATGGAAAGCACTGTCTAAAGTAAAAAATAATATATTATGCATAAGAAAGTTTTACCCTTTTAGCCTGCTTCTAGACTGTCATTCATATGCTTTGCTCTTTTTTATTATTACAGAATCTGCTGCTCTTTAGTCTTTAGCTTGTAGAAACCACCCCCTAAATACATCAAATAATTTCTACAGAGTCAATTAAATAATATGTTTTTCTCTATCTACACTGCATTTTAAACTTCAGTTTTACCCAGGGGTTGGTTAAAATTCCAAACATTCCTAAATAGTCAAATTTTGCAAAGTACTTTAGCAACTGGTTTCAAAGGAGCCATAAAAAACTCAAGCTTTTCTATTTTCCATTATACTTTAAAGGTACAAATTCTTGTGTGAACAAAGCATTTTTCTAAATTCTGTATCTAGCTTTGTAATTTATTATTCATTTTTATATTTCTCCATTAAATGATGATAATTTCTTCTAGCTATCTTGTTAGAATCTACTCCCAAATTCTTAGCAGGAGGAAAGAAAAAAGACTCGTTTCTTTGTCTGTAACAGAAAAGATATGATGGATGATGTGTTTTCAGTTGATTACAGTAAAACTCAAGTATTTTGAGAAGGACAGTAGTCATAGGCTGGATACTTTCAGCTTGTTCAAGATGTAAGTGGAGCCAATGATTTAACTTGTAAGGCAGTCATGAGACTGAAATTTATAGGAAAGACTAGAGCCAAGGTTCGGTGAATGCTCTGGTTGAAGGTTTTGGAAAGACTTAGCTCAGCAAAGCCACCAGAGAGCATCATCCAGTTTCACATCTGTACACTGACTGCCACTAGCAGCCCCTAGGCAGTGACTCCTCATTTCAGGCAGCTCCACTCTGATGCTCACTGCCCATGATGTGGAGTTTGGGCGCTTGTATTGGTGTATGTGTATTGCCACACTAAACCCTTTTTAAAGGATTTGTTTTACAGATACATGCCTAGACCTATTGGAAATCTAAAAGAGTTTCACAAACACAGAATGATTTTGTATTAGAGGATATATTGTCTAAAAGTTACACATTTAAAAAAAACATTCTGTTTCCAATCTGGCATCTGAGTTTTCCTCTATTTTAAGACACCTAATATAGGATGGAAAAGATCTTGCATTCTGTGAAGAAAATATAATCTCCTGTGAAGACAAAGATATTAAGGTTCCTTCGGTCTGCATATGCTCATTTCCTTCAAACTGTGTACATTTTAGTCTGGAGTTAGTTTTAGATAATAATATTATTATTTGCTAAGTATTTCAAATGATGTATCCAGTGCTTATTCTATCAAAAAGATGCCATAAAATAGTTTTAAGATGGCAGATTAAAATCTCAAGATTTAGTCAGTGACAGTATTACTATCGCATATACAATTTCAATACAACCATGTGCATATGCTATTTTGAATATAATTTGCATATACTATTTCCTCAATATAGTATCTCCTTATGAACTTAAAAATAAATATGGGTTTCACAAATAAACTGCAAGAAAGAGAATAATTTTTTTTCTTCCATTTCTGAAATTCCATGTATTTAATAAATTACAACTTCCAATACATGCAAGTGTTTATTGACTGAAGAGTGGTGGGGGAAGTGGGAGGTGGAAGAATGCAAGGGATATTCTTGTTTGCTTGTTGTTTAAGTGGAACAGTGGTTATATTTTAGAGTGATAGTCTCTGAAGAAGGTCCCACTTACTAACAAGTAGCCAATAAAGACATTGGCCTAATTTTGGACGTCAGGAAGAGTAACACTGTACATGCAGTACACTATGTGCGTGTTCTTTCATTAATCTTGAATTTTCAGACCTTTTTTTCTTTCTTTTTTGCTTTTGCTACTTTAATGCTCTTCTAACACTTCTTATAATGTAATAACATATGCATGCTTATAAAGAGAATAAACTAGCAATATTTTCATAAAAATGTATTTTATTTCATAAACTGGAATAATTCAACAAGTGTGCATAGATACCAGGTGAAATTACCCAGTTCTGCAGTACCTTTAATCTGTTGCGTTTGTAGTGGTTTAACTCAGAGGGTACCCTCCATTTAAAGTTCTTGCCCAGCAGAGGCAGACAAGATGCCAAGAGAAGCTGCTCTTCAGTACAATCACTTCCGAAGCAGTTCAAACCCCTCCATATGCTGCCAGTATCTCCTTTTAAGTTGGAGTGTAGAGGGACTCGGATCCTCAGTATCTCTGACTTCAAAATCTTAGGCGTCAACTTCAAGTCTTCCCTGATGCTTTCTGCCAGAGGCTCCAAGCGGGGACATTCTTGGCAGCTATGGTGTAGAGCAGGTTTTTTACATCTTGTCCTGCCTGTACTGGCCCAAGGGCTAGTGCATGAACTATTTCCTGTATAATTTCTTCAAAGGCTTGTTGTTGCTCAGAGCCCTATATGAAATCATTCTTCTTCCAGGGTCATTTAATAGAGCGGGTCAGGACAGCGTTGTGTTTCTCTTTCTAAACACCTCCTCTGCAATCTTTTTCTGACTGATCTCATTAAACACATCATTAGCAGAGTGATCATGACAAAGAGTTATATTCCTCACATGAATTGTTTCAAGCTGAATAAAATAAAACAAATTTTGTTTTCATTCATACTTTAATATAACATTTTCTTCTCCAATTATTATTTATGGGAATTCTGCAAAACTTTTGTAATGAAATTAAGGAGGGAGCCTTCAGTCACTCTGAATTGATAGAGCAGTTTTCTCTAAGATGCTCACTTATTAGAAAGATATTCATCTTTACAATTTCAAGTATGTATATCACATAAACTACAGAGGTATTTATAACTAAACCTATGAAAAAAAGGAAGATTTATATTCTTTCTGTTACCATTTTTTTCCAGTTTTGTCCTTCACCAAATTATTCAAAACTTCAACTTTTTGTGGTCTCAGAAATTATTTATTCCTGCCTCTCCTCACCAAAGTTATACAGCAAACACAAAAAAAAAATCTACAAAAATCTGCATAAATATTTCTCTGTCCTCTTATACGATATCTCATTATTATGTTACTTGATTTCTCTACAGTTTTAATAAAATACATCTTCTATAGCTCTTAATATATCATAAAGGGAATATCTATTAGATAGAAAGCAATAAAAGACCTGGAAAGCTAAAAACGCAGACTTGACTTTCCTAACTGATAAAAGAATCCCTTCTATCAAACAGTCTTAGAGCCCATATTGTGCATAATCCAACTCAAATACAACACAGATATTTTATGCATCAAAAACTTGAAATCTGCATGGTTTTCAACCAGAAGGGATTTTATTAAGAATCAAGCAATAAGGAAATTTAGTTTTAGCAGTTTAGTTAGCTTACCCTGAAACAAAAATTATAACCAGTACTTCACATTTCTTCCTCAAGTCTGATATTTCCCATGCCTTCCGTAACTATTATACATGGGCTTCTGCATAAAAATAAAAATAAGTAAAAAAAAAAAAAGGAGTATTAACAGTTCAACTTTGGGAAATATAAGATTTTTGATATCATTTTACAGTAGAGTGGGTACAAATAAAGCTCTTTCATAATATTTTTCCTGACTTGTCTGAGAACTGACTTCTAGTTTTCCCATTTTGATATTAAAAAGCAGGGAAGAAAGTCTGCTCTATTTCCCTCTGGTGATCACTTTGATTGAAGTAGGAATCAATTCAGATTTACAGTGAAGTAGCAGAGCAGGAGATGACCCTTTTAAGGCAACCACTCATCCCTCTTGTAGCCAATTATGTAATTTGTGAATTAGATTTCCAGTGTACCTGAGGTACAGGATGTGCTTTAGGTAAAAAGTACAGGGACAGAGATTGAACAGAGATAAGGGCTATCTTTCCACATTCTGCAACAAAATTTCTGAAAACAGTTTTGAGATCACCGTATTTAAATGCAACAATTCTCTCCAGTCAACAGGTCACTCTCTGTCCTCAAAAATTCTCCCTATGTGCCAGGTCCTCTTTCCAAGAATTTCTTTGTGAAACACTATAAATATAGAACTAAACTCACCTTCACACTACTTAGAATACATTCCCTGATCACATTTGAGATCAGGAAGAGATGTTATATTGTTCCTTGTAGGTATAATGTCTCCAGTCACTTTGGCTCAATATTTTTCACCCTTAGCTAAACATGTTAATTCAGAACTGAAATATCGACAAGTCAGACACATAGCTTCTTTTTATGGGGTTGATTTGTTGTTGTTTTTTTCCTTTGTACTAACATGGAAGCAGTAACTGCAGGTTGAACACAGAATTTTCTGTCCTTCCAACTCTCTCTGCATTCAGTTTGCCTAGACCCTGATTATCTCTTCAGTTACTAGTGGGTAAAAAAGAAGTGATATACTCATATGCATATTTTCCTGTCTCACCAGGTGCTCCACTGAAATCAAGAGTTATAGGAAATACTTAACGTAAGACCCTTTTGTAGTGAACTCATCATCTTCTGAAATGTCTTTATTCCAGTGCAACTTCCATTCACATGATTTGTATTTCCTGTCACAGCCCAAGGAATTTCTATATTATTTCCATTTCGCATATTCATCATATAAGACAAGTTTAAGGAAATCAATAATAATATAATTTTTTCCCACTCATCTTTAGAAAGAATGTTGTCATGGTTTTGTCTGAACTTCTAAATTAATGATGAAAAATTGACTGCAGTTGTGCAGAAGAGCCTAGCTATTAAAATCTGAGTTAATCATACAAAAGGAAATCCTCATTCTCTTTTAATGTAGTATCCACAAGTTCAGATTTTCTTTCTTCTGTATTTTTTCTTTGCAGTCATAATTCTGTTTTAATTTTGTCTGTTTGTTTCCTGAAATAATATTATTTCTGAGCTATGAACTATCCTGAACATAACATTTAAAGTAGTGATTACATAGGTCAGAAAAGATGTCACAAATGTTTTTAGGGTCTTTAAATTTAAATTCAAATTTAACTTCAGATTTTAAGAAAAGACATATTTTTTCCTCCTTTTCAAGGGAAACAGTAGATCATATTCTCTGCTGGAGAAATTGTATTGAAATTATTGGACTGATAACAACAGATAATTTGACTCAGAAGGTATCAGTATTTAAATGCTGTAATACTGTTCAATTGCTTATCAGACTAAGTATGTATCTAGTTCAGATCTCAGTGAAAAGTAAAAAATAAACAAAACAAAACAAAACCCCTGTTTACCAAGGGCATACTGATATTCTTCTGAGCCCCAGGAGATGGAGGAATAGGAACCTGCTCAAATGTTGAAGTAATTAGAAAAGAATGCTGTCCTGTTTGGGGTCTTGTCAAAGACAAGGTTGATGAAGCATTTTCTGGGAAACCAGCAATAACCTGAAGAGCACAGGACAGACTCGCTTTGTAGTGGAACTCTTTTGTCAACAAGACAACCACAGGGAAAGGAAGGCAGCAGGAACTCACCAGTAGTAAAGTCTTGAAATGCCCATGTGACATTTCTGTTTCTGTAAAAGATGAATAAAGCAAATAAAGGAAGAGATCTTCTGACTGTCCTTCTTGAAACTATGGAAGAACTGGTTGAGAATGTACAGGTGAAAAGTATCTTACTGAGAGTGACCATGAGATAGATGACAGAATTGACTGTACTCAGTTAAAAAGAACAGAGACATCAAATCATGGGCAGCAGAGTGCAATAAACTCTGGGAAGTGGAAGTCCTGGATTTTTAAATAATGACAGCAAAAAAAAAAAAAAAAGAAAGAAAGAAAAAAGGAACTGGGGAGAGCTATTACTGTTTTTAAAAATAATAATAATAAGGCAGCTCATGGGCACAAATGATCCTTAACCAGAGCATCAATAGTCCAGGAATAAAATCAGAAAAACAAAAATAACTGGTGAGGTAATAAAATGTGGGAGAAAATACTCTGTATTTACACTAGTGGCAGAAGATTAAGGGAAATGTTGATCTACTACTCAACAGGAGTCTTCAGAAGGTTACAATGTTAATGATATGTATTCACTGAAAATGTCAGTTTAGCACCAGGGACAAAGAGATGAGTAATAAAACAAGAGCAGTGACAAGCAGATTGAAAAATAGGTAAATTAGAGGTTTTTTTTTTAAAGTTAGGCTCAGTGAAAACTCTGTGGGTATTTTATTTCTGCCAGCTTTTTATTTCAGAGATGATTAATGGTTACATCTTTTGAGAAATTGTCATAAGTAAGGTTCCACATAACTAGGAAAAATCAGATCGTACATCTACTTTAAAAAGAAGGAGGAGAGAGATGTTAAAGAGGAGAAAAAAAAAACACTCAGCTTAATTTTAGTTCCAGGAAAAGCCTGCAACAGTCAAAAAAATAATTCACAAGCATCTAGAAACAGCAGTGGCATAGGCAACTACCTACACAGACCTTTTGAGAACAAATCATATCAAATAAATCTAATGTATTTATTTATAAGAAAATGATCAGAACTATATTGATGCAACAATAGAAAATTAGAAGACAAAAATATCCATAAGAGGATAAAACTAAACTTCACTCAGCTGAGTGGTTGGTTCTAGGTCTGTTATAATACATTATTTTAGTAAATAGATTGCATGATAATATAGATATATTTATTAAATACGGAGATCCTACCAACACAGGAGAAGTTTCAGCACTGTATGAATTGGGACTATAACGCCAAATGACCTTGAGAGAATTTCCCTAAAGAAATAGGTTTCATTTTTGGGGGGGAATAATGTGAAGTCATATTACAGACTCGGTTTACACTTTCCAAACAGAGCATAGGGAATGACTACTCTACTACAGTAGAGCAGCTACAGAGCTGCTCTACTGTAAAAGGTCTGAGGATTAAAGCAGATCAGATCTGAGCCTGTGCCAATATCATCCTGCCTAAATGGAAAGCTGTCTGCAAGGGCTGGTTCAGTATTCACTGGTGGAGTACGCTGTCACTTGCAAGGACTGTTCCTCAAGAATAAGCTAGGCCACCTGGAAGAAGTTAAGAGAACAGTAAGACTGATAGAACTCATGACCACATCATTCAGGAAAAGTTGAAGGGGTCATTTAAATTAAAGGAAAGAAATCTGAAAGGAGATTTAAAAGTTTTCAGATGTACAAAAAGAAGATGTAAGGAAGAGACTAAGCAATTATCTGTGACTACTGGGACCAAAGCAAGAAATTGCACATTTAAATACCAACAAGGGAAAATTAGAGTCAGGCACTGCAGAAACTTCTTTTGAACAACCAGAACAGCACAAAAAAGCAGCTCAGTTTCCATTGCTGTAGTTTATCAAAGAAAAAGTTAGGCAAGTGTATCTAAAAAGTGGCTTAGACAAAAATGACACAGCTTCAGATAAGAGGTATGATATCCTGAGTCCCTTCCTGATTTATTTTCTGTGAACTTACCATTTGCTTTCCTATACATTTTTGTTTAAGAGCAAATACTTACCAGCAACAGATATATTAGATTTTCTGTTACTTCTACTTGAAGGTAAGAGTTGTTCCATATGAAATATTCTGTCTTGCAACAGATAATTATTTGCTTTTATGCAGATATTACTGACAGAGATTTAAGTTTTTTTTCTTCTAGCAGAAGTTAGATTACATGGCTCTAATGGTTTCTTCTGCCCCTAGCATTTCTGACACTACAAACAGATAAATATCTGCTTCAATAGCAAAGTGTGCTATTGAAGATATTACTGAATCTTCCTTTCACAACATTGTACCATGATACTAAACATGAGTCTCCGAAATGACAAGAGGTAGTTGGCTCAAGTTGAAATATAATACAATACTGCGAAGCATTGCACTATTGTTGTATTGTATCTGTACTACACAGAGATGTTCAGAACTCTCTTTCCTTGGAGATACTCAAAACCCTGAGTAACCAACTGTACCCAGTCCTGCTTTGACCAGAGGCTTGGACTGCACAATCTCCAGAAAGCCCTTCCAACCTCAGCCTCCTGTGATTCTGTGAATTCTAGATTGCAGAATGCATTTATAACAGATCAGCAAAATGAAAACTTGGAAGCATTCAAGAATGAAAGAAAAAAGAAAAAAATACATGAATAGCATTTTCTCTCCTGTTCAGGTCCACATGGATTTTTTTCAGCTGTGTCCTAATTATTTTTGTTCCAAGTGGATTATTTTTTTAATGAAAATTAGGCTGTTTTCTACTCTGAGTGTGAGAAAGGGAACCAGTCAAAGTAAAGTTACTGGCTTTGTAAGATGTCAGCACATATGAAGTAATATAAAACAAAGTATAAGATTCGGTAAAAAGGGGAACATGATGAGATGCTCCACATAAATTTGGAATTATAAACATCAATTTAGTGCAATAAGTTAGAACAAATATGAAATTGCAAATGCAAAAACTAGAAGTTGATAATGGAAAAGTGTTAAAAGTAAAATGGGCAAAATACTGGAAAACATTCAGTGCATATATAAAGACAGAAACTGGAGACAAAAAATGAAGGAATCAGCTTCCATGTCTCAGCGTGGGATGCTGTCAGGTTCTAGTCTCTTCTTTCCAAAATGTAGAATTTTGCAATATGCACATTATCATCTTGTGACTGGTGCAAACCCAATATTCCTGCGATTAAAGATTAATCCATAATGGCTGTACTCAAAGGCTTTAAAAGAAGGTGTGACTTTATCCTCAGGACAGTGAAAGCAGGAAAACCTAACTAGCCCATACCCCTCGCCAGTCTAATTTTTCCAAATAAAGATCTTTTCCTTATTCTGATCTGATCCATGAGAAGAAACCACAGACAAAGGTAACATAAACAATCTATTCCCATGATACAAGGAAGAGTTAGATGCTTCTCAAGGGCGGGACAATCATCAGTAAATACAACTAATCATGGGAAGTTCTAACAAGACGTCGAATAGCCCCTTCACTGTCCCTGTGCATAAATACTCGTGCAATTTGGATGCTTACCAAATGTCTCTTGGAAGTCAGCATTTATATGATCTATTTTGGAAACAGAAAACTCCTTAATTCATTGAAATGGATGAAAAAAGGGAATGGTCATTGTAATTTATGTTATAGATTAAGAGCTAAGTGCTTTCATTCAGGATGTAGAAACTCTGAATAAAAAACCTTCTCCAAGCTGCTGTTTAGAAAACAAAATTTACATCTTTCACTGGCATAACTTAACATTAGGGTCTAAAGGGAAGGCTTAGGTGGGAATCACCTTTCTGCAGAAGCTGTGTCATTGTATAGTAAAGAATGTTCTCATATACTAACAAATTAACAACTAAAATTTACTAACAAATTGGGAATGTAATTCCATTTGAAAATGAAAAATAAAGGCAAAATGGCTATTAAAGAGAATTCATCTGTGAATGGCAAATTGATTCCTAGAGCAAATGCACTCATTTTGCTCAAAGAAAGGATGTAATCTCTGACAGCTGGATAAAACTAGTAGGAAAAATAATTGCTGGATAAATCAGTGTAATTAAATTTTGTACATATGAATGCTACTGCACCTCAGTCTTCAGTGCAATAAGACCAGCCCTGTAGCACAGAAACAGGATATAAATCTCAGCCCTTTAGTCCCTGAAAAATCTATTACTGAAAGAAAGGATGCACATTTTCACAGAATCACAGAATTGCCAGGGTTGGAAGAGACCTCTGGAGATCATCTCATCCAAACCCCTGCTCAAGAACCTTCCTTATTGTAGGTCACACAGGAAAGTGTCAAGGCAGGATTGGAATATCTCCAGAGAAGGAGACTCCACAGCCTCTCTGTGCAACCTATTCCATTGCTCTGTAACCCTCAAAGCAAAGAAGGTTTTCCTCATGTTTGGATGGAACTTCTTACGTTCCAGTTTGTGCTCCTTGCCCCTTGTTCTGTTACTGGGTACTGTTGAAAAGAGGCCTCATCTACTTGACTCCTGCCCATTACATATTTATAATCATTGATAATATCCCCCCTCAGTTTTCTCTTTGCCAGGCTGAACGATCACAGGTCTCTCAGCCTTTCCTCGGTTGGTGTGTGGTGAGCAATTGTTTGGGCATCACTAGTTTTGTATATGTGCATATATATGTGTCATGGTTTTATGATTTTCAGTTATTGGTATTCCACATCATAACATCATGTAGTGAATGTACCTGGTTCTCAGAAGAGAAGGACTACTACTTTCCCCAGGGTACTTTGCTCCTCTGTTACCATTTCCGGCCAGAGGGAAAAGATAAAATCTTGCAGATCATGAGACCTCGTCCCTTTTTCTGCCCATCTCTCGTCCTGGCAGCACCTTGCTCCTCAGCCGTCTTATCGTCGGTAGTAGAGTAAGGCCTACCTTAATTTTGGGCATTGTCTCTCTCTGTATTGGATTTATCAGCTTAAATTGTAATTATATTGTATTATAGTGTGTTGTTTTGCATTCCGATATCTTATTTAGTAAATTAGTCTGTTTCTCCTCAGATTGTTGCCGCTGTTCTTTACTCTCAGGCTATCTTCTTACCCGTTTTCCCTTTTCCCTTTTCCCGGGGCGTGGGTCCGTGGGTCCCCCGTCCCATTCATCACAGAACCAGGCCAAACGCCCGTAAACCATTGACAATATGTATATATAATTATCATTACTGTCATTTCTCTCTTCCTTTTCTGTCCCAGTAAATAGTCTTTATCTCATCTATCTCAACCTATGAATCTTATCTTTTTTCTTTTTTTTTCTGATTCTCTCCTCCATCCAACTGGGGAGCGGGGAGCGAGAGAAAGGCTGTGTGGTGTACAGCTCCTTGTCAGGTTAATCCACAGCGCAGTTGTCTGAAAGTAGGTGTCCATACATGCACTGGTTGTTAACACTTCCTGCCATACTCTGCAGATATCCAGCCAGTGTGACCCAGAGAATGATTCAATTTACCCTAGCTTAGGGAACCAGCAGAGTCACTCGCTCAGCTCCAGTGACTCCATGCTAGACATTTATTGACTCTAATAAGGGCCTGCACAGAGGGAGGCAGTGGCATCTGAGATGAGACAGTGTAACCTGCCTGTCTTCCCACTGATAATGGGTCTCCTAGGCCCATCAGGATGTCATGCATACCCTAGGGCATCAGAAATAACAGCAGTTCCTTGTGTGCAGATGACTGAAGAAAGCCTATAGCCCACAAATAGGCTCCTACACGTAGGCATAACAAATTTTGGTATTTCAGTTGCCAGTTGAATGCCTGGAATTTAGGAACTTAAACAGAAGTTTTAGCTGGAAAGGCAGTGTTACAGCCATAGTATACGCATCACTGGTAAGAAGTGGCTTATGATGGTTTCTAACCTGTAATTGAAGAGGACACTAACAGGAGTAAACACATCACAAGCTCATTCATATATGTCTCTCTAGAGTACGAGTATATGTTGCATCTGCTGTCTTCAGAGCTGGTCAAGCAGAAAGCACCAGTAAACACTTTTCAAAATGGTTATAGAAGAGTGATTTCAGGGCTTAAGAGTCATTTTAAAAGATATCACAAGATATAACCATAGAATCATTAAGGTTGGAAAAGACTTCTAAGATCATCTACTCCAATAGTCAACTCATCACCACCATGTTCACTAATCATGTCCCTCAGTGCCACATCTACACATTTCTTGAGCACCTGCAGAGACAGTGACTCCACATTTCCTCGGGCAGCCTGTTCCAATGCCTCATCACTATTTCTGAGAAGAAATTTTTCCTAACATCCAACCTGAACCTCCCCTGGCACAACTTGAGGCCAATCCCTCTCGTTCTATTGCTGTTACCTGGGAGAAGAGGCCAACTCCCACCTTGTCACAACCTCCTTTCAGGTACTAGTAGAGAGCAAATGTCCCCCTGAGCCTCCTCTTCTCCAGACTAAACAAACCCTGTTCCCTCAGCTGCTCCCCATATTACTTGTGTTCCATACCCTTTACCAGCTTTGTAGCCCTTCTCTGGACATGCTTCAGGGTCTTGATGTCTTTCCTGTCATGTGTGGCCCAAAAGTGAACTCAAGGTGAGGCCTCACCAGTGCCAATTACAAGAGGACCATCACCTTCCTGCTCCTGCTGGAAATACTATTTCTGATACAAGCCAAGATGTCGTTGGCCTTCTTGGCCACCTGAGCTCACTGCTGGCTCATGTTCAGATGACTGTCAACTAACACTCCAGATCCATTTCTGCTACACAGCTTTGCAGACACTCTGCTCCGAGACTGTAGTGTTGCAAGGGGGTGGTTGTGACCAAAGCACAGGATTTGGCACCTGGTCTTGTTGAACTTAATCTCATTGGCCTCAGCCCACTGATCCAGCCTGTCCCGATTCCTCTATAAGGTCTTCCTACCCTCTACCTTTATGGTCATCTTTAGACAATCATGAGTCAACTCACTCCACATTTCATATCAGCTCACATTTGAAAGCTATCTCAATGCATTATTGCAAGATAGTATTTGAGCTAAAAAATCATATCTCAGCTTCTTCATTCAGGCTTAGTAGATGGCAAATTTGGCTGCACTGGTCTGTGCTCTACTAATTCAGAGTATAAATGGGAGTTTGTGAGTAACCCTTAATCATTCAGATATATTCAGACACTTCGGTGCTGACACCCTTATGGAAGAATCAAGAATACTGGTGAATTGAGACATCAGGCAACGAAATGACAGAACCCATGAGGGATCCTTGAGCACTGAGGCACCGTATCCAGAGAGAACAATATCAGTCCATACTTGACAAAGAATAAAAGTGAAGTTATCTTTGCTTAAAAGATAATTTAAGCAAAAAATAGTATTTTTATCAATGATCTGATATGGAAAAAATCAGCTCCTAAACCAACTTCCCTAAAGATCTTCAGATAGTTATTACCCATGTGGTTTAGTGACCTCCTAACTTCACCACCAGAGTATCTTTGTGGGCACTGACTGGAGTACATGTGATCATGGAGGCAAGTTTACATAGATATATTTGCAAATGAACTTATTCACTAAGTGGTTAGCTATTCTATTAGATTCGGTTCTCCTCGACAAATTAGTAAAGTCTTTGAGCTTCTTCCTGTCCTGCATCTTCTGAGCCTGCCATGTCTGGCAAAGCCCACACTGTCCACCAAGAGAAAGAAGACATGCTGCAGATGCTTGATTGCATCTTTTCTTCTTGCTTGACTGCAGTGACTGCTCTGAGAAGTAAACAATCACTCAGTAAAATAAACTGTTGCAAATGCTCATTGTAGGTTGTATCACTCAATTATAATCTTGCTCACGCTCTTTCCCTAAATACGTTTGTCCTAATTTGCCTTCCAATCTGTATAACCCTGAATGTTTATCAGAGATATCTCTTCTCTCCAGGCAGAGAGAACACTTCAGTTTTGCTCCGAGACTGTTTTCTCTCTTTCCCAAAACTGTTCTCAATGCCTATATGCAAGATCATTTGTTTTTGTTTGTTTGTTTGTTTTGGTAAGGCATTTATTCTTGATATTAGTTCCTGCTTTTGGTTTTTTTTTTCACTAAAGGATGACATTTTTATAAAGTTTTCAATCTCTAAGATAGTGTGAGGAAAAAACTGTATCTCCTATTTTCAGAGTCAAAAGAGTAACTGATGTCAAAAAGCAAGTGCTTTTTTGTTGTTTTTTTGTTTGTTTGTTTTGTTACTTTAAAAGAATATGGTTCACAAGGACACTGCCTTTCAGGGTCAATGCCTAATTTATCTTAGGGCACATGCAAGGTTAGGACTGCAAAAAAAGACTAATGAGCATGGCAGATACATACCCAGTAATTTGTCATTGTAACAAAGCATAGCACACTTATCAGGAATTTCAGGTGCATGTAGGCTTAACACTGTTACATGGAAATAAATTCCTTGATTTGCTCAGTTAGAGGTGCAAGAATGCTGGATCAAATAGCGAAAATGGATTGCTGTCACCTGCTTATGCAAATTAATGTTTCATGACATAACATATGTACAGTTTGGCTTTATTTTGGGGTTGTATACTGAAACTATTTCAGTGCCTGCCCAATAAGTCTCCACGTTCTGGAACAGGATGTATCATAGAAGGCACAGGAAGAGAAGGCATTTGGTTGTAGGTGTGGAGGGGTTAAATCACAGCACCTTTTGGATGCATGCCATGAGAAAAAGAGGGAAACCTTTAATTAGCTGGAATTTACTTACTTAAAGGAAAAAAAAATGTTCTGCTTGTTTTTCCTTACTGAGAAAAGACTAACATCAGCATCATATTGTGAATAATTGGGCTTGGTCCCATTCCTGGTTTTCAGCTATCTGGAGTACAGTTTAGGCTGCTTTTTATTTGACTTTCCTCCCAGAGGGCCACTTCTCTACAGGAGAATTAAAGATATGCAATGCTTACACAGACATTTCTTGCAGTTCTGATAGCAGAGGAACAAGACCTGTTCTGAGTAAGCACGAATAATATACAACACTGCAAGATGCTACTGGGGGCTCACATGTCTGAGAGACATAATACCAAAGGCCAACTCCCTGCTGAGAAAAGCAGATAGACTGCATATGTTATCAGAGATCTCCACTGTGTTCCGAGGATCTTATCATGTAGGTAACAGGGGACTTTGAGAGCAAAATTCTAATCAAAACTAGTGGGCGTTACATAACCAAGCTTGAAAGGCAGATTTTCTGCAATATATCCCCTAGTGACCAGGAGCTGCCTTTATGTAAAGTATTCATGCAGCCCAACATTAGGAATTTAATGGTTGGGAAATGATAAGAAAATAACTGACTTTGGTTCACTGAAGTCAAATTAATTTCAGAGGTGTATGTATATCTTAGTACTTAAGATCCTTAACTTCATCATAATCCATATCAACATTAAAGTCTCAGGAGAGGTTGGATAACTCACATCACCCAGCTGATTTTCAGAAAACATCATCATGCTACATACAACTGTGTTTCAGGGAATGTCTTAGATTCACCAGATCATCCATCATGCTTAGGACTGCACTGGTGTTGATCCAGGTACATGTCTGCCAGATTTAGCTCTCCTTTTTTTTTTCTTAATTGGTTTTTCTTTGTAATTTTTATGTTTTTCGTCCTCATCTCATTTAGTTTATAGGTCCTGTCTTTCCTCCTGTTTCTTTCTTTCTTTGTTACTTTGAGATTAGCATCATGATACGATCTCCCATGGGGAGACCCACTTGGGTAATTTCTGCCAAGTAAAACATCCAGACTTTGCAAAGGGAAGCTCCTTTTGTCAGAGGCAAGGGGAAAAGTTGCTGGGAGGCCCATCTTTAGTGTCACAGATTTGGTGATAATCTGTCATACTGCTGCAAAGTCCAGGAAAATTGCAGCCCCACGCACCACAAATACTTCTCCAAATTATCCCCATGATGGAACAAGATACGATGCAAAAGTATTCAGGCTGAGAGAGCTGGGGCTGTTCAGCTTGGAGAAGAGAAGGCTCCAGGGAGACCTGACAGCGGCCTTTCAGTATTTAAAGGGGGGGGCTATAAGAAAGAAGGATCTATTGTGATAGGACAAAGGAAAATGGTTTCAAACTCTAAGGGGGGAGATTTAGATTGGATATAAGGACAAAGTTTTTTTACAATAAGTGTGGTGGGGCACTGGCACATGCTGCCCAGAGAGGTGGTGGAAGCCCTGTCCTTAGAGACATCCAAGGTCAGGCTGGATGGGGCTCTGAACAACCTGATCAGGCTGTAGGTGTCCCTATTCACTACAGGGGAATTGGACTAGATGACTTTTAAGGGTCCCTTCTAACTCAAACTATTCTGTGATTATATGATTCTATTTAAACTCCCTACGTCTGAGCTTGCTTTGCCAACATCACTTTCAGAAGGAGGGCCACCTTACTGGGGAAAATATATCAACCATTAAAAATAGCCCCAAATTAATTTCACTGGATGGGTGAATTCCACCAAGTTCTTTTAATTCTCACAAAGTAGTTTCATCTGCCCTTAATTTACTGATCTAACTTCCTGAAGTGTAAAGTTTCATATAAGATTTTATTTTATTAAAAATTTTTTTATTATTAACTCATGTATTATGTGGTGCCATGCGTAATAATTCCTTGTGACAATAACTGAAATTGCTATTCTCATATTATCTTCCTCTTGTACTCTCTTTTTTCTTATTCTTTATTATTATTCTTTATTATTATTTATTTCAACATAACTAGAAGATAGCCCTCAATCACATGAACAGAAACATTTTCAAGAAAATATTTCTGTCTGCTTTTTTCAGCTGATTCTACCAGCTCACACAGACCATGGCAATAGCTCTGTGAAAGTATCATCTACTTCAGCTTTGCTTCTGCTTGCAATAGAGCTCGCTTCCCCAGGAATTCTGCTGGACCTTCACCTGCAGAGCGCAGGTACTCAAAACAGCAACTAGTCAAAATTTGTTCATGAAAATACTCTAAAAAGTTGTAAATTTTGTTGTTGTTGCTGTTTTGGCATTGCTGATGGGCATCTATAAGCTAGAGCTCACATTTGAGAGCTCTTCAAACTGCTGGTTAGTCAATAAGCCACACAGCAGGCTTACGTTTGGTTTGAACAACAAAGAGCAAGACCATATCTTTGCCATCTTTTTAAATGCTAACACAATTTGATAAGCTGACTAATTACTGAATTTCACCAATACCACTCAAAATTATATGCAGCCCTATTAAACCTACGATTCTGGATATCAGCTGAGAAACTGAGCTCCTGGAAGTAATTGATTATGGATGGAAGGAAAATAATTTTTTAGAATAATAATAAAGCTAATCTGAACAGACAAATCCATTTCATTTTATAATTTGATTAGTAGGAATAAATTCAACACAGTAAGACTCATAATTCTGACAGAGAGTTCAAGAATGCATATAACATGAGTGTAAAACTTACAAGGAGAAAAGCTGAAAAATCTAGAAGGGAAGAAAGAGATGACAAAAACCATGCAATTAAGGGAGATTTGTGGCTTGTCCTGCATTTTAGTTTTCCTTTATCACACCAGTAGTAGCCTGTTACTGTTAGCATTCAACAACCGAAAACTCCAAACCTATTTAGATATTGGTGAGAAAATTCAGAAAGGGCAATTCAACCATTAGGAGAAGGAACTGAGTGAATGCTTATTTTCCACAGAGCATTCTCTGCACAAATGTCCCTAGAAAGCAAACCCCAGAAGACAGCAAATGAATATGCAAAATGAATAACATTTTTGAGATAGTTCAGCCTGGGACTGGCACTAGGAAACCATATCATCCCACAACAAGAAATAGAATCTAAAAGATTTTATTGCGAGTATTAAGAGCACAACTTGTCAGAACAAGACTGTTCTTTAAATGGTGTAAAAGCAACATTTTATAGCTAAGCTCCAATTTCATGAAACAATGTTTTTTCTATTCCTTGCTTTGAAAGACTGAACTTGGGATTCAGTATTCTGTGACTTTTACCATTCTCCACTTACAGATCCTATATATACAACAGGAAAACAACACCTTATATTAGCTGAGAGTATGAATACTCAATCAGTAAAAACATCTTATCGGCATGAAGGGCCTATGTGTGTGCAGCCTCAAGAGCTGACAGTCACTGGCCCAGAAAAAGCCTCAGTCTTTTACATCACAACCTGACCTCTTGTTCTTCGATCCTATTACTCCTACAGACACACCACCCCTAGGGACAGCTCCAGACAAAGTCTTCCTCCTCACTGCCAAGGTCTCTTCTAGACATTTGTAGATATTTACCCATTCCTAGTCAGTAAGACAAAACACATTTTATTTTCTTTTGTAGTTTCTCATCTAATAATGCTTTCTGCTGAATTGCCTCCAGTTCACTGCAATGTTAATTAGCTTTTATGCATTACCAGAGATTGATGCAACTCAGCAGTGACTTAAGTGACTTCTCTACAGTGGTTTTAGTTTCTATTCATAAGACCTTTGAACCTATATTAGTCAAATTATTTCCCCCTTGTAATACATTAGCATTTACATAACATCTCTCATTCTGAAGTAGCACAATGAGGATTAAAAACAGGCAGAGCAGCTGAGGAAAATAAAAGGCCAGGTACTAAGATTTGTCTTTGCTTGAAATACTCAAGTTGGTCAGGACAATATTACATCTGAGTATTTGTCAATGTAGAATTTTCCACATTACTTAGATTACTAAACAAGAATAGCTGAGCCTCATCATAAATCCCAGTACAATGGGAGCTTAAGTGTTTAGCAACATTAAGTCAAAGTTTCCTACTTAAAAAATCCCCAAACCTGTAAATATTACAATTCCTATGTAAGAGTCATGTTACTGAGGCAAGGATTCCTTCAGTAGACTGTAAACAGCACACAACTTTTCATGTACATTTTAAGCACACATTTATAGCTGACATGTACTTTCATTTTTTATTACCTAATTACTAGAGACAATTTGCATTAGTAAACAGTTCACATAGTGTCTGAACCTCTCAGTATTAAAATGAGCATGGCTATAAAACTATTTAGCTACATAATAACATATGAAGAATGAGTCTGAATTACACAAATGTTGAATCATCTAGAGGTCTGAAGCAGACATTCCCCACCCTGATGGTCTATAGACTCCTATCAGGGGTCTACAGCCTCAAGCTTATTGTTGTCTGGTAACATGATGCTGATTCACCCTGGACAGTGGGGATAGAACAAATTAATGAATAAAAAACACTGACCCAGAAACATGCTTTAGCTAAAGACTATGGCTCTACGCTTGCTGGTAATAACCTTGTTCATTTGATTTTGGATTTGTCAAACAGATTGTTTGCACTTCAGTTTTCCCTTTCAGGATATTTTCTCTTTTCAAATCCATTCATATCTGAGGAAAAAAGAAAAAAAAAAGACTAGAAAAGATGGCATTTGTAAGGTATTTTTAACAGGAGAGCCTATTCACAGAGAAAAACAGATGTATCACCCGGATTAGGAAGAACCCAGTTGTTTACTAAAATGCCAAAAATGAGAGTACAAGAAAATAAAGCAAGGAAAGGTAATGAAATAAGAGTATAAATGCATTATTTTGGAAAAAAATCATGAAGGCCAAAGCAATCTGAAACTGAAATTATGAAGGAAGCTTAAATTATGGAGGCTAGCACAAAGAGGGTGGTACCCACTTAGCGTACTAAGCAAAATAAACTGTATATTTTTTCAGTCCATTTTGGGCCTAAAAATGTGGTTTGTTTAAGAATAATCCCAGGTATGCTTTACAAGAAAGCAAAATGTTCAACACTTCATTTTTGCCTTTCTCCAGATAAATGTGTCATTATTTCTGTATACATTATTTCCACAAGCAGTCCTGAATTTGGCACATATCTACATCATATGTAGATTTGGGGACATGACTTTGCTATAACTGTCTAAACAATTTTAGTTCTTTATTTCTCTACCACTGTCTGCTGATCTTATTTAATGCCATTAGTGCTAATTATCAACATAATAAACTCACAATAAGAAACTCAGATTAAAAAAGGTGCAGAAACAATGAATACTACTACACAGAAAGTCAAGCTATGCATTACTGTGCTCAAAAACTCATCTTAAATGACCTCAATTTTATTTTTTAAACAATGAGGTCTAAAATGTAGTTCAGGAATGCAATCAAGAATGTTTGTTTATTAAAAAATAAAAACTTTTCAATAACACAAAATGGGGGCTCAGCTGCTCAAAGATAATGAGCAATTCCAAACTTTCCTAGGTTTAATGAAAACTACTCTAACTGCATTAGTTAATCAACTATTACTACTTGCACTGCAGGACATAAAAGATTCATGTCAGTAGAGATTTCAGCTCACAAAAGTAGAACGATACTTAATGGTTAGTGAACTGCACTGGAATATTCCTTAAAGCAATTTTTCTTCTTCTATGTCTATGTTACAATGTGCTTTATTTCACTCAAGCCTTGTGCGAGCTGTAAATAGTTAAGCAGTTTAGGCAGACGTTGACTGCTACCCTAAAATTCAAGCAAAACTGGTGGGTATCCACATATAGTTCTATGCTCTGTAGAGCAAACTGGTTTTAGAAAAGCATTTTGTGAATCAATCACTGAATTGCACTAAGCTTATATGCAATAATGCCAAATAGCAACTCTAACAAAAGCAGCAAATTCAGTAGGTAGAACTTTTCCAGAAATGTGATTTTGAATACTGAACTACACTGCAGTAAGATGCAAACCTGCATAAAAGGCGCACTGCACTACTGAAGATAGTAAAAAACAGTGAGCATCCTTCTTCAGCAGTGTTGCATTATGCCGTCTTCAATTATATGTATCACTTTGGAATCAGTATTAAGAACTGCAGATTCAGAAAGTCTTGACAGCCCTTAAGCATGGACAAGTAATACTTAAAATACCTCTTAACATAGTGATCTTGTTAGAGAACATAGTCTCTGAATCAGGAAGGCCTAATCTTTCCCAGCTCCCAGCCAGCAGTCTGACACTCAAGACATATCTGAGAACTATAACACCAATCTGACAGTCCCTTCTCCAAACAGGAGGATGCTGTGTCCAAGACATGAGATCCCTGTTCAAGGTGAACCTGAAACATCATAGAAGATTTGCCCATGAGCTCTCAGACTGATTGGGATTTTTTTTTTTTTACTTTTCCTTGTATTGCTTAGATTCTGTGTTCATCTTCTGCAATGTTTAGACATTGTCCAGATAAGCAGACAACACAGATAATCTTATTTTTGGAGACCATATGGGAGGGACAGAAGAGAGACTTATACTGCAGTCTTCCTATGGTCTTCATTTTTGTTCTTTAATGTTTTAATCTCTTAACTTACATAAATAAATAGGTAATTATAACTCAGAGCATGTGTTTGCTTCTGTCTTAGATAAAAATAAACATCATCACGTGTAGTAATCTATTCTAACCTTACAGTTTGGAAGGTTTGCATATCAAAAAGTTAATTAACAGATATACTCCATTTCCATATATCTTCCTCTAAAGGTTACTGCAAAAACATTTCCTGAATATCCCTTAACAATTTAATGGCACCCTGGCAGTGGTATCATGACAAATATATTTAAGTGACATGCATGTTGCAGTGGCAGAATACAAAGTATAATGAGGCAATGCATTTCTTATAGAGATGTGACATGAAAAACATTGACCTGTGGTCCCAAGTCACTTTCATAAGACAAAAGCTTTCTTGGTAATAAAAACAAATCAGTCAATGTTCTGAAAGACTAATAAACCATCAGGGAAGCTATTCAGCTGTGTTCCTCATTTAGTGAAACAGAAGCCATTATTATTCCTCCTTTGTACTTAAAGTTTGGTGATAACATTAGCTGCACTATGACAAAGTAGCCTTCTTGATTAATGGGAGATACCTCCAGAAATGGCAGTGGGACCCAGCTTGGAAACATATGCTGCCTTGCTGGTCATATTAAACAAAGCCAGCCTGACATTAGGAACACAAGGCTGGGCTTAACAGACAGGACAGAAAATTAATTGCAGAGAAGCTGAAGATAGTGCAGTGCCCCCGCATGAAATGTTGCCAGCTCAGAGACTATTTATATTAAGACAAGCAACTAGAACATGAAGTGGATGAAAGAGGGGTCAGGAGGTGCAGATATTTTGCATAGGAAGGAGAAAAAGAAAAGAAAGAAAAACTGTGACTTCAGTCCACGAATCCCAAACTGTTTCTCAGCAAACAGATCCTAAGCTGCTTTGCAGGAGAAACAAAGATGTGCCTCATAATTACCTTTGCAAGGTAAGGTAGTTGCACTGCTTCCTTTTCTAGACGCGCTGAGGGTGGGAAAATAAATGAAGTGATCTGCAGGAATTTTGTCATGCATATAGAAAAGAATCACTGCAAACTGTGCTTTTTCTGTAACTGTAAGCTCACTGCTACACACACAGAGCAGCCATTATTTCCAGAGGAGGAGAAATGTTGCAATGATTCTTTTCTTTATCAGCCATGATCTTATTTACAAGTATCTTTGCCATTCTGGTTTCCAAATGAGACAGTACTTGGAAATATAAGAGCACCAGGGAAATGTCACTGAAGTAATTCTGATCTGAACTGGAAATAACCTGCTGGAACTTCTGCGAGAAACCTGGGAGACATCCTTTCATTTTCATGACATATTTTTTGGACACTTCACCCTATTAACATACTAGCTCTGTCCTGATCTATACCATAATCAGCATCACTATATCCAATCTGAATTTTGTGCAGTTGCACAAGGTCCAGTCAAATAAGTAAGGCTGTCCACTGAGAATTTGTTGAATATGCCATAGGAAACAGTAAACGACTTGCTTGAGAGTGGATAAATTGACAGAATGACAGTTAAAAGGAATAGAGATACAATAGAGGAATAGAGAAGACATGTTAGGTCTAAGGTAGCCCATCTGTGACTGAAAGGGCTGTATAAAGTGAGAGCGTTTGAAAGTTCAGCTCAAATTTGGTAGAGTTGTTCCTGCTCATGCACAACATGAACAGTTAATTGTGATGGACATAATACAAAGAGATCCTGCTTGAATTCAAGTCTACCTGGCACTGCACAAGCAAATTAGTAGACAATTTCATGCCTAATCGGTTTAAGATATGAAATGATATGGGTAGACAATGAAACAAAACTGAGCAAAAGAAAATCAGTCAATGCCCCTGTTACTAAATCTGTGTGTAAAACTAGATTATGAATCATTCCACTAAGAGCAGCAGCAGGTGCTGCATCAAAATGTATCATGGTTAGAAAACCAAGGACTTTGCGCTTCTAGTATACAAAGCACTCAAAAGATGAAAAAATTACTATCCATCTTTTACTGAGAGAAATATTTAACTGTGACTCCTCCTTAAAACTTTAATAGCTTCTCAAGCAGAAATCTGAAACAGCATAGCACTTTTTAATATCACACATCTTAAAAAAAAAAAGAATATTTCTAGCGGAAAACTGAATTTACATAATCTAGATAACAAGTGCACTCTGAATTTCCCAGCAAGGATTACTGCTGAAAAGCAAAACTGTGATAACAAAAGAAGTGTGCTTTAAAATTCTGTCACTCATACTAGTTATTACAGCATTTTATGTACTTATGTCTTTTACTACCATTAGTTATCCTGGGCTTGTTTTCAGCCATTAATGAATTTTCATAAAAGGTGCATGTCATTCAGAAGCTTACAATCAATTAATTTTCTTACGGACTTTCAAAGGGGCTCATGGTTTACAAAAACAGCATACATACCTTATTTTTTTAATTGTAAATTTCTCCAATTGAAATGAAATTTCTACAAAAAAAAAAAAAAAAAAAAAAGAGTAGTCCTGATGTCACAGACTCAAGCACAAAGCACAAAGACAGCAGAGAGATAGCAGAGACCAGCACAGGAGCACCTGCTGTTCCTCAGTCTACAGCACTAGTTGTGTTCTTCCTATAGGTTTGGCACAGAAGCTCTCATTAAGAGGGAATTCAACGACATTATTGCATTTCCTAGAGGCTGTTCAAAATTACTGTAACCTCTATAAACTCCCTGTGGGCTGGCTGTAGTGGGTTCTTTTGCTGAGGAAATAGGGTCATGTGACTCCTTGCTAAAGGGCAGTCCTGCACCTTGCTCCTCCTGCAGCAACAGGAACAGCAAGTACAATTCCACTGGGCTCATTCTTTTCCTGTGCCACATCTTCATAACCTCCTGGCTTCTCTCTCTCTTCCCCATGGCATAAGCAATCCCAGTTTGGTACAGCAAAATTCAGTTTTGCTTATAGTGTTGAGAAACTTTAAATCAACTCCATTTAGGAGGATTACACGGTACCTTTCTCCAAAGAGTAGGAAGTTTGCATGGGATCAGATAAAAGCATTAAGTAGATCTCCCATTTTGGCACTCATAATAACTTAGGGAGACTGCATAGACAAACTGAATATAGACTGAAAGTGAATCACTTTGCTCTGGCAGGATTTATTCTCTGTTGACACCAGCTGAAATAATTTTGAATGGAAAGGGAGGCAAGAAGATCTTAAAAAGTCAGATAATCAGAAATAAATTTAGTATAATAAAGCAGATTAATGTATGTCTTGTCCTTTTATTGATTTAATTTTACTTCTGCACAAAGACCCTCATAAAACTTCAGAAAAATTCAGCAAAAGGTGGTATAGCAGTTGGCCCTATTAAGAGAGTATAAGGATTGTAAAGTGCTGAAGAATCTCAATTCCGCAACCTCCTAGATGATTTGCAGATAGGGAGGGAGCAGTGGGACCATCCTCTCCCGAGGCATTAGCTCCCCCTAGAAGCAGGATTATGGGAACATGGTCCCAGCCACCATCATTCTGCAGAGATGACTTCTATTGCTTCTTCAAAAAGACATTCCAAAAATTATTCCCCTTTGTCATAACATAATCTTTGCTAAGAATACATTAGAGAGTTAATCAAACAATTTTTAGGTATAGCATAGGCCCTCTGGACCTTTGTGAAGTGCAATTGGAAAGAATAACCACTGTCATAATTAATAGATGGATCTAATGTATGTTCCAAATGCAGCAGAGCTCTGAACTCTACAACATTCCTTTATGTACAAAATTCTCCCCACCTAGGACAAATAAAGAGTCTCATCATGTCCTAGAAAAGAACCACATGAAACCTTCATCTCATCTTGCTTCACGCTCAAGTCCAAAATGTAAAATGTCTAAACATTTTTAAAAGATAAAAACTTGATCTCAGATGTTGCACTGAGTAATTTGACCCAACAGCAGCCTGATTTATTTCCTTTCCAAAGGTGTTCGTGACATTAATTGCTGTCTCTTAGATGTTTTGACTTGCTCATATTTTATATGAAATGACTGTTTACAGGATATTATGTATATGAGCAGTTTTGCTCTTTCAAGTCTTAGCTCTGTGAACAGGGCTAGCCCTAGGCAAAGCCTAAGGCAGAAAGTGAAATACATTTTTTAAAGGCTGTTTGTTAATTGAGCCCTAAACTGCTTCCTTATTTTTTGCCAGTTTTATCCCATCATAAAAACAAATCAATGTTAAGGCATTCTGCCAGATGCTGGGCAACTCAAACTACTCTGAGCCTCCTCTTGCTTCCTTGGCAGCTGAGATCTCTCAGCCCTATCAAAATTTTGCTCAGCATCTAACAGGATTCAAACCTAAATGGTCTGCAATCTACACATGAATATTTTAATTACATGCTGCTATGCAGAATTAAAACAATTGGCTAAGCACAAAGAGCTTAACTGAGAACTTGTTAACTGCGATAGCAACGGTTTTGTAATTTCAGTTTGTTTATTACACTTAGGGCATCTCTCTTTAAAAGGTTGAGGGTAAGATCACTGCCAGCTAGCTTCTTCACAAAAGAAAGGTGGTGGTTTTACCAGGTCATTGCTGCCTTCCTGCACTCACTGCAGAAAATGATGAAAAAATTAAGAGGTTTCTCAAACCACAAGCTTGGAATTCAGCTTTTTCCTGAATGTCACTAGTTTGAGGGAGGATGATCAGTTTGCTCTCATGACAGTCTCCATCTAGCAGCAAGAGGGAGATGAGGGGAGAGAAAAGGTTGAGGGCCAGCCAGCCTCTACTCTCAGACCTGCATCAAATGCACTGGAGTGACATGAAAGACCCAACTCTTGCATCCTTCCCATGATAACAATGTCAGGAGGAATAAAAAAACAGCCTCTGCTGGGGATGGAGCCAGTTCCCAAAAGCAGAAACTCTCCAGGCACCATCTTTTGGCATTTCACTTCCCATTTAGGACACTGTGATCCACTTTCTAGATCAAGAGACAGCTTTCAGAGTGTCCAGTGACGCAATGCCTTTTGGCAACTGGTCCTGGGTCACTCCTGTTGCATTCTTGCCCATTGTTGTCCATGCTGCCACAGTGCTTCACTGTTGACATCTTACACATTCATGTATATATGTAGTTGATTACATGCAGGGCTTTCAACACAATCCCAAGATTTCTAATGTACTTTGGTGGCAGATTTTTCCCAGTTACATACTTTTGTCCCTGTATGCCTCAGCAACCCAAGAGTTAGTATTTCACCATCTCCATTTCAGCAGTGACTGGTTGTCACCCTAGAACAGCTGTTGCTGAGGACAGGAATCCAGGGTTATGTCTCTGAGCAATGACAACTAAAATTTGTGACTCCTATTTCAGTGCTAATATTACCAAGGCTTCAGCACTCAGTAGCTATTTATTTATTGTAATGCATAGAATGTAAATATTCAATAGGTACATTCAATGATAGCCTATCTTCTGCTAATAAAAGTGACTATATGCAGTGAGCATCAAGGACAACAAAAGGCTTAGTTTCTTCTCCTACTTCTGTGATGTTAGAATTTGACCACTGCCATGGAGTTGGACGTGAAACATCCATGGTCATGAAGAATTACTTGCATATTGTATTAACAGCACCTTTCTGAATCACCAGGAGGCTGATCAAAGGTCACAGATGGGAAAGATCTAAAATAAGACATCAGCTGATGGTGCCACCAATGAAAGACAGCACTGAGGGGCTGGTTGCTAACTTCAAGTCACATCAGACAGCCAAGGGATGGGGTACCAGTGGATGCAAGGCAGCCCAGAAAGGAGTCAATGGGATGTAAACAACAAGAGGAGAAAAGAGGAAGAGTTGGGAATCAAATAGTGCAGAGTATCTTCTTTGAACAGGCATGAGACATAAGAGCAAGGGATAGGTACTTACGGGAAGCCTAGCTGGAAATTTGAGCTGCAGTAAGATACAAAAAGATGATGAAACTGTTAGGATGAATGTAAAAGTAGAGTGACATGATCCTGGTAAAGCCTTGATGCTGTGGGTAAGTGGATTCTAAGAAAGAGCATGATTAACTACAGTACAAATTGCTGCAATGAAAAGAAAGAATTTCATTAATCCAAGAGGAAACAGCTTAGAAGGCATTTTTAGTATTTTCTCCAGGTGTAACACTCTGTAGAAATCATATTTTAAGCTTCATCCATCTCCTTGCCAGGCTACCAAACAGCCTGGCAATGTTGGGGAAAAAAAGTCTGTCTGGAATAGCAAACATCAAGGTGATAGAAGAGGGAGAGTGACAACTGCTTAACTAGTTTTCCCTATCTTTAATTTTTGCTTCATATGTGAAAGGGAGGAAAAGTTTCTTGGTAATCAAAATAAAAACACTCATGCCTTTCAAACATATTGTCACCTCCTGAAAAGAGCTAAGCTAGAATGGAGGTAAAAGTTGCAGTTTCTGTACAGAGCTTAGACATTTATCTATGCATTATCATGACACGATCAACTCTGGGTCAAACAGTTCACAAGTGAGGAAGGCAAAAATGACGTCAGCCCTCAGATCTGCTCTTCAGCTACTTTGGTTTTCAAAAAAGTTCTTTGGGAATCTTTTTCCCTTTGACTTTTTTTGAAGAGTTATGACTGATAAATAGAGTAGGACTTTCAGGGTGTTGTAATTACCATAATCATCCACTATTTTTCTTTGATCTCACTGAAAGGGAAACGTCATAGTCTCAACCGACAGAGCTATTTTTGTACCATGTGGAGTTCAAGCCACTGAAGGAAGATCCTAGGGACACACTTGGGTGTATCACAAAAGGAGTTGAGACAGCAAAAAACAATGAGCAGGAGCAACAAAGCCAACTTCTTCAAAACAGGTTCTGCCCATACAGTCACCTCTAAATGCAACACCAATCCAGCCTGAGAACAGGGACAAATTTTTAAGTGACAACGAGAAGTAGTATACAGGAGCGTAGCTCTCTGGGGTGTAAGCAGCTCAGTCCCACTGAAGCCCCCAGATGCAGCAGGGTCAGGGATCAGGCCAGAAAGGTAGTGGGGAGAAGAAATGTTAGCAGATAGCCCTCTTGATCCTTATACAAAAAGCAGCACAAAGTGCCATGTCATGGTGAACAACTGGTCAGTTTGAGTCCTGAGGGAATTGGCTGACCCGTTTGAACAGTCATGGCAGTCAGGTGAAGCCCCTGGTGACTGGAAAAAAAGGCAGGTCTCCCCTAGAATTCACCTGGAGTACTGTGTTCAAATGTGGAATCCTCAGTACAGGAGCAGGGTCTGTTGTGATAGGACAAGGGGAAATGGTTTCAAACTAAAAGAGGGGAGATTTAGATTGGATATAAGGAAAAATTCTTTTACAATAATGGTGGTGAGGCACTGGCACAGGCTGCCCAGAGACGTGGTGAATGCTCTGTCCCTGGAGACATTCAAGATCAGGCCGGATGGGGCTCTGAGCGCCTGATCTAGCTGTAGGTGTCCCTGTTCATCACAGGGGAGTTGGAGTAGATGGCCTTTAAGGGTCCCTTCCAAGTCAAAGGATTCTATGATTCTAAGCATTCTTAAGATGCAAGTCATTAAAATATTGGGTTGTCTTAGAAAATTGGATACATTCCAGAATGTTCCTGCAATCCCTGTTACTAGGGGTACATCTCAGTTCTTTATTACATTTTGGATTGTCCTGCCTCCCGTAGGAAAACAACTCTGAATCCCATTCTGCAATCCATATAACTCACCAGCTGTGTTCTGCAGCACTCAAACTCTTTAACTGGATGTAGCTCAGATTTCATCTGGGACTGGACATACCATCATTGACTCTTTGAAACCGAGACATACAACATTACTGATTCAGGAATTTCTGTTAGTAGGTAAACAAATAACATTTCCATTTTTATTCCTATATTCTTTACTCCCTTGCAATATACTTAAGTATTCCCTGGAGAGTGTTATTAGATAGACAGCAAAACCAAAACTGATTATAATGATGAGTGATGAGAGGAAAGTGTACTGGCAGGTGTCTAATAGAACGTAATCACTTGACAGGAAATGTCTGGTACCATTCAGTAACAATGTCTCTCAACCTCAGTATTTTTTCTCCTTTTAATATCCAGAAGTCATCCATCCCATTTTCTTTTAGTTAATAAAATGTTGCTTCTTTTTCTCCACAATTATTGACAAGACTATTATCTAAATGAATATTAGCTTTCTTAATTAGCAGGCAATTCAGCTGTGAATCACACAAAAACCTTGTCTATTTTAATGAATGGTTAAATTGCTTTACCAGTGCTGAGCAATTAATTACTCAGAAGCTGCACTTCATTTTCCATGCAGTATTTTCCTAGAATTTGCACTGTGTTCTAACCTATGCAACTGTCAAATAGAGGGTTTTTATTCCCAATCTACGCTTCTTATGAAGTATCAGAAAACAGAGGCAGTTAATGGCTTGGAACAGCAGTCCTTCTGTGCCCCTTATTTTCCGTTCTCTCCAAGAGCAGTCATCTGAAATCTGACTGCTTCAGTGAATCCAGTTACCTGCATATATCTGTGCAAATCTCTACCTCTCAAAATAATATTTGAAGACCTTTACTTACAGGTCATTCCCCCCTGCTTTCCTATGGCTTTTTAATATGTATAAACAAGACCTGAGACCTGAGGCCTGATTCTTCTTTACAGTCATTCAAAGCAGTGAGTTTAAAGCAGGACTAACCCTTCACAGAAGCTGCCCAGGACAAATTCATCACCTTCAACGGGATTATACTAATTTATACCAGCTCCAAACCTTGCTTATGGTCTTTTACATTCACTTGGTCATGGCACACATGATTACACAAGCTGCAGCGCACAAAAGTGAATAATTCAGCCCTCTTCCCTTCTTCACTACCATCTTTTTTTTGTAAAACATACCGAGATACATAGATGCACAATATAGGTAAACTAATGAGGTATAGACTTGTGGGAATTCAACTCTGTGTTGACTCTACCTTTGGAAACAAAAGGTTGATGTTCAAATTTTGGTCCTGTAAATTAATTATAAAAATACAGGAAAATTTAATACTGTGTCTGTTGCTATTTATAAGCTAAAATAGCTCCATACATAATTGCAGTAGGTAGCCTGGGTGGGCAGTGTGCAGACTGCTCTGGGCACAAAGGCTTTTAGTAATGTATTTTATCATGAATCTCAGGAAATATTTTGTTCTGATCAATGACTGCTGTACATACACTGAGAGCATATTGCAGTCCCTTTGCATGTAAGGTTGTTTTGATTTACCAAGTCAAGAAGAATGCAAGTAAACAATATGAGTATTTTGCACTTCAATATTAAATGCATTCTGCTTTTAATTAGTAAGAACAAGAACTGGTTTGCAACAAGATCCACTAATCCTCTTGCAACATAATTTGCAGATGATGTCAGAGGCTCTGACTCAAGCTCACATTAAAAATGGAGCACTGCAACGTAATTAATTCTGATTCATGGCTTGCCACTCTTCCCCAAACCTTTCAGATATCTCAGCCACGACCTCCTCTTTTATCGCTGTGGTCCATCTTTCTCTATGTCCTCTTTCACACGGCTTCCCAAAATGGAAAGCTCTCTGCCTCTATATACACTCTGTTGGGCTAGAAGCTTGCTTGTTCTGAATCCTTCTGTCTTCTCAGCCTTTAGAAATTTGCCCAAATTTACACACTTCTTTATAAAACTTATTTCAGTTCAAGTGTTTTGTGTTCCATCCCTAACTGTGAGCATCAGAGTTTTGACTATAAAAGATTGAATAAGACATTCTCATGTATATGCAAACACCACCCCACCAGTATGAGCCATCCTGTGGTGGCAAATACTGTATCAATACCACACAACAATCATGTGCCAGAAAACCAATAACAAAGATTAAAATAGCATCTTCCACTAGGCATTTAAGGATACTCCATAAAACATTGCTTACATATGGATGTAAAAACATTCCCATGAGAATTTGTTATTTTCAGATAACAGCTATATTTGTTAAGAGATTTAATGATATCTTTAAAGTTACATAGCAAGCCCATAGCAGAGCTGGAAATAGAGGGCCTACATTCAACCTCTAACATTGTGTTTGCTACTTAAGAATTTTGTCTTCTTACTCTCCCCCCAAGAGGTAACTTGCCTGAAACAGGAGCAGGATGCAAGCTCAGTGCTCAGAACCAGTTTTGCTCTAGCCTGTGTTCCCATTTGTCCAAGAAATCCGGTTCAGGAAAAGGATGGTGCTACATCCTCAGCAGGTATGAACCAGCTGATCTCCACTACAGTCAATAGCCAAGTTAGTTTTCAGAAAAATAAATTTAAAAAATCAATTTTTTATCAGTCCTATAGTATCTTTTAAGTATTTTGTAGAATGCCTTCTTTTATTAATGTGATATCTACTTTCTGTAGAGGAATTCTCCTTCCCTATACTGTGGCTTTGCTAGTTATTACAGGCATTCTTATCTGACCAATAAAGTGTTGATCAAATATTCTTTTTACTTGATCAGCCTACTTTTATTCATAAGTTAAATACTGTTTCATTGACCTTTTATCTTACACATACAGAAAACACTATTTGCCATCAGAATATGCTCTTCTATTAGATTTTCGTACTATAGTTTCAGAACTGGTAGGTTAGATTGCTGATAAAGTGAATAACCTTATGAGTTTACAGATGTTCGCATTGGCAAAGCACTGGCATTAGCATGCACGAATAATGTTTAGGCTGAGTTTTCACCTAACTGCAACTGTGTTGAAATAACTGTAGTTGCAGCATTTCATCAATATGTGAATTATGTGACAAAACACAACTGTGATAAATGGCACAAGACAAACATGAAAGACCATAGCAACATCAGGCTAGGGAACAATGACTCTTTCATCTGCAGCTATTATCAGTATCTAAGGAACACTGGAGAGGTTTATTAGTCCTGTTGTTGGGATGGACCAACAGAGGCAAATCAGTTGTCTCACCCAAAGCTAGAGTGGCACTGTGGGTTTAGATCCGAATCTGCAGCCCCTGCATTTAAATCAACATTTTTCATTTGGTCACGAGTTTTGAACCCTCTTTTAATTTCTGAAGCAATCACGCTGTTTCATTCGCACATGCTATTTTAGTCTCGGGTGTGGATGCTATTGTGAAGATGGCCAAGAGAGGGCACCCGGCCCTTTTCTACACAGCCCGCCATTATGGGTTGCAACAAACTGCCCAGGTCCAACCAGCTTTGCAGCAGAGCTTCTCGCTTGCAAAACAAAACCAACATGTCCACTGACTTCAGTGAATCAGCCAGCAAGCATGTAGCAAATGCCTCAAATGCTCCAGAGAAGGGAATTGCTGGACTTGTATCCCTCAGTGAGCTAGGCACCACGCAGAGCTATTTGTGTGATGTACAGGTGAACCAAGGAATACTTTCTCCATAAATAAGAGCTTCTATTTTAAAGAAAGATGAATCAGAAACAGCCCTGATGATTTTCATGCCTCAGATGTTCCTGGAAGCAAGCATGCATGCTGGTGTTGAGGCTGACAGGACAGTTTATTTGCTTGCCATTCCTGATATAGGAAGTGGCATTTGGTAAATTGTTGTCAGACCATTGAAGTCTAATAACATGGATCACTACAAGACCATTACAGCCCCTGAACACTATTGGCACTATATGAGTGAATAACGAGTACGCCAACTTTGACAAGGGGATATGTAACCCTCAGGGTATTCAGGGACAGAGTGTGATTTCCAAAGCCTGGTCAAGAAAGGTGTTCAAAATTACAGTGCCATTGGCTGAAGCACCTTCCCTATGGATTTTAAAGATTTGTGACAGTGATAAATAAAATTATTCTCTCAGCCAGCTCTTTTCAAAATCATTTATGAATACTCTATTCAAAATGGCATACCATTACAATATTGAAAAATATTCGTGTAGAGACACATCTACTTGGTGCATGCAAACATATTAAAACACAGATATTGCCACTTGAGAGATGAGGTGAAAAAATCTACATTAGAAACATCTGCTTAATGGCACTTTAAAAATGCAATTTCTTAACACAGTGTACCTGCCGAAGTATTCAACTGATTTTACATCATGTCAGGGAATAGCTGGCAATGCTTTCAGCTGCACAAGAAAGCTAGTAATCAATGAGAAGAAATGCAATTCACCATGCTTGATAGGTGAGCTAGTGGGGCAGCAATACTTCTGAGAAAATGTCGAGTGACACATGGGCACTTGCTTTCTGTCTTCAGTTCTGCAGCCAGACCTGACACCATAATTACAGGACATTTCTATTGATCTCAGCACAAATTAGCAATCACAGTTCAGCAGATAGTAGGTAAGATTGCCTAATAAATATACATTTCCTCATATTTTGAGCTGCAAAAAGGGATATTAAATTAAGATGGTCTTTCATATCTCAAAAACTTTTTGCCATTTGCAAATAAAGGACATACACCTATGAAGATATCTCTTTCAGAAGATTCATAATGCAAATAACTAGTAGGTACAGTTTTAAGTCCTATAATTTTAAAATTCAGTCTATAGCAGAGTGCTATAGCTGCAACACATATAGATAAGAGCTAGAATAATCACTAATCTGTACAAGTTCAAGTGAGAAATTATTGATGCGAAACCTCAGCTATGAGGCTAAGATTTTGCCTGAAGCAGTACCTGCCAGTAGTCCCACTGAAAACAGAGCATACTGCCAGAGGAATGCTATTAGGGGAATGACAGGCAAAAAGAAAAAAAACATACTGAACTTTAAAGCATCAAGTCTAAAATTCTTAACACGGCTTTCACAAATAACTCTGACTTCTGCAGCAATCTTCTCTAACCATGTTTCCCAGCACCTCTCACCCTTGTTAGCAATGCTTCCCCACATCTGAACAGCTTATTTTCCCCAAGATCTGAGACTTGCCCAAGTTACAGTTCCATCAAACCTAAAACAAACCTCTGCATCATCTGCCCAAAGCTGCTCAGAGGAACAGCCACATCAGGTACCATCAGTGATCCATTTAGGATATTGCTTGGTTCTGCCATCACTCAGATACAGGCTTTTTGGGTTAGGAGCTCTGTGTTACAAAACTGCACTATTAGCATTAAACAAAGAAATGCTGGCATCAAGGGATGTATCATTTTGGAAGAAAAAAAAAAGCATGTTTCCAAGTTCTACCATAAAGATGCCCAATGTCTGATGACTAACTTATGATTCTAAGAATAGACCTATCTAATTTACAAAGCCCACAATTAGCCATCTCTAAGAGAATCATGGAGATATAAAGTCCTCTTCTATGACGGAAAAAGGAGACAAAAAAAAAATTGTCTGCCAAAAGCAGATTATGAGGATGCTACTATGTCCACTGGCCTGTCCTTAACAAAAGCATATCCTGTCCCTGTAGAAGACTATCAGATAAGACATCCTCGTAGAAAAATTTGGCTACTAGGATTCTACAGACTGCCAGAATTTGACTTTCACACAAAGTGAGGGCATATGTTATAAATGAGGGAACTGGGAGCAGGTGGAAGAAGGACTTGCTGAGGGAGAGCGGAGTGGGATGGCAACCTGAGAGCATGGCAGGTCCTCACCCAGTGTAGCTTGGTGAAACCAGGAGACAGTGGCCTCCCCAGTAGGTACAAATTCAGCCAGCACCCTGAGGAGCTCCAAGGACCTCATGTCCTTCTCAGGGTGTCTCCTATCACAAAGGGATGTCCCCTGTTTGCCAGCAGTACAGTCACTGAGGTAATGAGAAGGTCCTCAGCTGTTCAAAGTAGTGGTGCCTGTGTGGTTCTCTGTGAGCACGCGTTCTGTCTCTGCTGCATCCCCCAGCAAACAAGCTCTCTCTGCTGGAGGCTTATGAGCACCACCCATTTCGCAGTGCAGGCAGATGGCTCTCTGCCTTGTGTCATCATGCTACCATCAGAGTATGAAGCAGTGCCATCAGACAGCCTCCCTGCGGGGCACTGCCACCTCACGCCCTGTTCCATCAAGCAGCCCTGCAGGTCACACTAAGGAGGAGCTCCCTGGCACTGCCCACTCAGCTCCTGGAGATCTAGGTGCCCATCCCACCACGCCTGTCCCCAGGGAGACGGGGGAGCACCACAGGAAGGCAGAGCAAGGGACAGGAGTGTGACCTACAGCCCAGGGCTGCAGCCGCAGCACCACCAGTCCTGACTTAGCCAGGGACTGATCATCCAGGAACAGGAGGGCCAGCAGTGCCCAGGGCACTTCTCAGCCCTGCAAGAGGCCACACCCGTGGCACCATGAGCAGGGCGTGCATTGATCTTTAATAATAATTTTAAAAAAAATTGAAAAAACACACAACTATTTCACAGACAGTGTCTCAGTTTTACTCAGAGCTCAGGGCAGAGCCTGTGGGTTCTGCTAACAATGGGGTGTGGTGTTCCTGACGACAGGGCATAAGGGTTGGGACTCAGTGGTACCATCGTGGTTCCCTTGGGACCTGTCGCTGCCACCAGAAAGCAGAGATCAGCACCCTCTCCTCCACTCCCCTGTGAGGAAGCTGTAGGCCTGGTGACAGAATGGTGTCCGAAATACCAAATCAGGGAGCAGCTGTAGCCAAGTTGAGATGGATGAGGAAAAATGTAAATAGAGACAAATTGTTTAGTTTGGTAGAAGGCTGGGCAGGAAAAAGGGAGATTTGGGAAGACTAGGTCCAGGCTAGGGTGACTGCTGGGAAACACCAACATTGACATTGTAGTAGCCCCAGTGGGCATGCAGAGGCTGGTGCTGGTTGGAGTACTGCTCACTGATTGATAGTGTGGCTTGGGTTAGGAGGGACCCCCAGAGACCATTCAGTTCCAGCCATCCTGCTATGGGCAGGGATACCTTGTCTTTGCACCTCTGCCTCCACATTTCCTGACAATGCATCCCAGTCTAACAGTGTTTCATTTCTTTAGAAAAAGGGTAAACTTTGGTGTAGTTGGAGCTTTAGTTTGCACATGTTGAGTTTGCTGCTTACCTGCACTTGGGGCTCACATCAGTGTCTGATTTTGAGGACAAAAAAGGAGAAAAAATCTTACAGAAATTTGTATCTCCAGCAGCAGAGCAGATTACTGCAATGGAAATGATAAAGGAAGACAGTTGCTATTTGGAAACATGCATGGCTGGTTTGGGCCTCTATCTCTAGCCTTGTAAACCTCTCCCCCACAAGCAGCTGCTTCCCTCCAGCACATGTATGGGAAATGTGGTGTGGGCAACTCTGCTCTTCTGACCTGTGCTGCAGCTGAATGCTTTCAGACGCTAATGTCAATACCTTCAAATATTCTCAGAGCTAAACTGCTGCGTTCAAACCAGTGAGGATGGGGATCTCTCTACCAAATCAATTTTAGCTGGGAGTTATTGAGGACTTATTCGACTTATTGCAACAGCTCTCTAGAGACAGAATAATAGAAAATTCAGGGGATATCTATTGATTCAGAGGATTTCATTTTAAAGAGATTCTATTGCATAGGCTAGGTCTGAAATGAGAAAACTCACCAATGTTTTACAAAGTTTAATTTGAAGAGTATAAGGGAAAAGGAGAACAACTTCATGTCTGGTTTGAAAAACATTTCCCTGCAGTATTTCCAGCTGAGCACTGGAACATTTTATTCAAGGACTAAGCAGAAGAAGCTGATTTCTTGCTCAGAGGAAAAAAGAAACCTACAGAAAACCAGATTTCTTGAAGATAAGCAATGAGCAGCAAACTATGTAATATTTGAAGTTGTTTTGGTTTGAGTCATAGATGAAGTACTTCCGATAATAAAACAGAAGATACTAGGTCTATGTAGGTCCTGATCCCTTATTGTGCCCAGTCTTGGCTGGTGGCTGATACGTGTGATACTGAGGGTGGTGTACAAGGCTCTTCTAGTGTGGAATAGCCCGTGACCAGATAACCACAACAGTCCAGAGGCTGAATGGACATGAGATGATCTTTCAAGGTCCCTTCCAATCCCTGACATTCTGTGATTCTGTGAGATAAAACAATGCCACCACTGCTCTCAACCTCCAAGAAAAATCACTCTTCCACTCATCAGACAGTAGGAAAAAGCAAGTGAAGTGTGTCTCTCATGGTTTTAATCTGTGTCCTCTTTGTAGCTGTCACGGTATTATCTAAGGGTCTGCGTCCGTGACAAGGGGGACAGGCCCGAAGGAAAAAAAAACGAGAAAAGAGGAAGGAAAAAAAAATTGCCGGCGAGTAGGGGCCGGCCCCCGGGGGGTCCGGCGGCTAAAGCAGCAGAGAAGCCGCGGAGCCGCAACCTGGGAAAAACAAAGGCAAGAGGGGGACTCGTAGGCGGATCTAACACAAAAAAAAAACAGCGGCACCAATCTGAGGAGGAACAACTAATTTTACTAAATATATCAAAATGAGGCTAGTAGAATTATAATAGAGGGTTTACAGGCTGAAAATCTTACACAGTAAACTGCAGGAGGACCACGTCCTTTCTCCGCCGGGCAGGAAGGAACAGACCCCACGTTTCCCACGCGGCTTCACCCCCTCCCCTCCAACGCAAAGACCCCTGGGGAGTGCACCTCCTCCCCTCCCCCTCAGAGGGCCACACCAAAAAAGGTAGTTTGCAGTAACCAGGGGATTAACTCTTTAACTGCCCGTACCTTACATGATGTAATGATGTGGAATACCGACAACAAAAATCACAAAACCATAACAGTAGCTTCTGAAAAAAAGGCAAGAAGCTGATCTGTAAACAGACTACCTAAGTTTCCAAGTATAAAAAAAGACTCCATTTTTATTTGATCTGGACAGTTACTTTGACTTAATGGCAAGATAGAGCTCTCCTGCATATTAAATTTTATATCATGCCAAGCAAACTGAAGTTGCTGTTTATTCAGATTATCGTTTACTAGTTTTTGAAAGCAATGCAAAGCAGTAAATCACATGCGGAAGAAAGCAATTTGTCAGAAAGAGGATAAAGTGGTGCACAGTGTTGCTGCTTACAGAGATTTTTATTTTCATTAACACATGAGGACCTTTTATGCCTCAGTGGATCAAAGCACCTGAGTGTTGCTTGCCTATTCCATCCCTTCACTTTTCCCTTCATTTCTCTGCAAGCTTCATGCAGTATGTCAAGCTCATTGGCAAGGCTGTGGCACAGGAAACACAAGCCTAAGAGGCCCAGCCCTCAGCTGCTGCCTCTGGCTTCACACTGTACCTGCATTACTTACACTTAACCAGAAAAACGCAAACATTTCCCTTTAAGTATAGGACCAATTATTATTCCTCTAAGCTTCCTGGGAGTTCAAGCATCAGTTTGCCAGCTGTGTGAATTACAAAGTTTGTCTCCTGAGATATAGGAATCCATACATTACACTGATCTCAGCTCCAGTTTTTAGAGACTTTCAGCCAACTTTCTCTGTCCTTTAGCATAGTGGCATAAGCAGTCCCCATACATGCCATAAAAGCTAAATGAGGAGGTTTCCCTTCTTAATGAATTATCAGCTTCACAAATTTGACTTGGACACAAAAATGCTGAAGCATTCAGGCAAGCTCTTCCTGAACTGACCTCATTCTGTTTGCCCAGCTTACCTGTAAAATTAAATTTGTAGGTCTTTCTCAGATGCTTGAATTGCAGTATAATTTGTTAAAACACAATGATCATAACATTTCTCAATGCAATGCTTTACATCCCGGTATGAAATCTGAAATTCCACCAGGGAAACGCTGTATCAGCTACAGAGAATGGAAGCTTTATAACTCTCAGTGCATTACAGTATTATGAAAGCTAGCCATATTTAAAGCAACTTTTTACATAGTAGCTCCTATATATTACTGGCAACACTTATAAAATACTAATTGCTTTATAACTGATTTTGCTCTGATTCGTATGTTGCTTAATTAGGATTTTACTCAGGAGCAGATGGCTGTCTTCATTAAATCATGATATATTCTACTCAAATGGAAGCAGCTGGTTTTTTTTGAAAGCACTCTAATTTATTTCCTATATGTAAGAAATCACTCTGAAGGCAATCTAAACTATAATCATTCAGTTTGTTTTCATTAGAGCTTATTTACAGTAAACTCTGACAGATTTTTTTTTTAAACAGAAGTTTAATATAGGTGACATTCATTAACAACAAGGACAAATTTCTAGTATTGAATGTTCTTCCAGACACACATAAATGATGTTTCCCTCACGCTAGATAATGTATACAGACATAAGTAAAAGAAGCCAACATGAAAATAGCTTCCAGAAATACATAACAAAACAGGAAAGAACATTATTCCTCCTTCTGGATTCCTTGCTACTCTTCCTCTGTTTCCCCAAACTCCACAACTGAGCACTTCTGGATACTACTTCATATCTTGGGATTTTTCACATCTTTTCTGACTATGAGTTCAAACAAATTCTCTTGTACACCTTTTCATATTAAGATATACACTACATAGATAGAGTAGCTACTCAGTAAATATTTAAGCAGAAGTTGTGCGTGTATGTGTCTGTTTGCTAAGTTTAAATATTAGAATCACAAAATTTGTGATTATTCTGTACAGCCCTTGTTAGGAGAGTGCCAGAAGGTCACATCACTTTTTAGTGAAGACAAATTCACATTTCAGATTTGAAAAGGAAGTAAAAGAAGTGTATTTTGTATGACCTCATGGTCTTTAGGAAGCCATAGCATGATTTGCCTTATATTCCAAAAATAAAAACACCTCATTATACAAGTTGATTTGATTTTGATGAAAGCAGTGCATCTATATACAAGAGTATGTCAGAAAATCATGTACTGTGATTCAGTGGAAATGTAGAGACAAGAAAGTCTTTTTGGAACTTGGGGACGTATATCAAGGTATATTTCTCCATCAGAAAATTTTTCTCCAAATCACACTGCCTTAGCGTGCAGCATTTTCCACTCTAATCTGCTTTACAGAGAAAATGTTGTTTCAGCTTTTGTGCTTGTTGGCGTGCATTGCCTAACCCCAAAGCCAGTGACTGACTTACAAATGTGCATAAGAACTTCTTCACAGGGAGGGTGACAGAACACTGGAACAGGCTGCACAGGTAGGTTGTGGAGTCTCCTTCTCTGGAGAAGTTCAAGACCCACCTGTATGCCTACCTATGCAAACTGGTCTAGGGAGCCTGCTCTGGCAGGGGGGTTGGACTCGATGATCTCTAGAGGTTCCTTCCAGCCCCTACAATTTTGTGATTCTGTGACTTCTAAGTCAACATTCAGAGCAAGTCTTTGAAAAGAATCAGAATTCCTTCTGGAAGTCGGTTTTGTTTGGAAAACTTTATAGGACAGAAGGGCCTATGAATTTCATATACAGGGCACCAATCACTTGGAGAGAAAAAGTGCAATTCTCAAAACACTGGATTACCGAGCCAGGTTCAGTGGATTGCTTTCATCACTCTTTCAGCAGTTCTAGTAATATTTACACATTATGATTCCTTCTCTTTTGAAATCTGAGAAGGAATTATTCGCAGATACATGTATCTAGCGTGTCTCTATACCATTCCGTGCATGAAAGGGAACGGCGCAGATACACCATGGCACTCCGCTTTGAGGTGAATAGGATTGACAGTAAGTAAGAGTGAGACCAAAGGATTCTGACTAAGAAATACTCCTGAGGAAAGAAGGTACACTGAGTATTCAAACAAGCAAACCTCCCATCACACCCTTCTGTTTGTCTGCATTATGTCTCATTTATATCACATACACCTACTCAGCAGGTAAGAAAATCATACTTTTCCCGACTTTTCCAAGCTATATTTCAAAATAGTTCTTAAAGGAGAGGTATTATCTCAGGGAAGGTATCAAGTACAGGAAATTTTTGTTCCCAAGATGATAGTTTAATATTCTTACAAACAACTTAAAAGCAGAGAGCTGTGCTTTGCAACTGTAACCATAGAAACAGATATCAGCACCTGCGTTAAGAGAGAACTGGGATCTCACCCTGCATAAATTCCCTCATCCAAAAAATGTGTACCAACCGAGACTATGCAATTAAATAAATATTATCCCAGCCTCCCTTACATTGGCAGTGTGGAGCAGACTCTTGCTGCCAGGGGCAGATTAGGAGCCTAATGGACTTGTAGCTTCCAGAGCACCCATTTCTGCCCAGCTCAACAGAGAGCTCAGCAGCTCCCAGCACCTCCATTGCCTCTTCTTTCACCCTTTATTTTGTTTCTGTTCGTGATTTTTTCCCTTCACTTTTATCTTTTTCAGTCATGGTCTTCACACTTCCCCTTCTTACGTTCTCTGCAAATAACACTGAGAAGTAACAAACCCTTGAAGTCAAATCCAATTGCAGAGAGTGAGCTTATAAGGTGGCAGCCCTACCCAGAATGGCCACCAGCTTTACTACATACACATAATCTTCACTATCCACTATAAGAAAGCAAAAGCTGATAGCGTGCTGCATGCTGGAGCACGCCTCCCACCACTTTCAGTTTTCCCTTCCCCACTGCTTCCCGAGGCACTGGAGTGCTTGTTTTCATGTGTAACTAAAGCTGATCATTTCATTAACAAACAATATGCATTATGTGCTACCTCTAGCATCATTTTAGATGTAGAAAAAGAGGTCATTTTATATAGCCCACTTTAATAGAAGATGTATATGAAACTAAAAAAGCCCCAGCAATTTCTTTCAGAAACAGATTTTCATGTAATTCACAGTAATAAAAAACTAACTGCATTTTGGAATGTATCTGGCAAACACAGCTAGAGCAATAGTAAAACTGACATGCTGAAGTAGAAGTGATATCCTAAATTTGACGTCTTATTCTCCCTAATGCATCAGGACACTAGAATCAATCATTCATAAAGTCTCCTTTGAGATTTATGGAGCTCAGGGTGAAATGACAGTCCACAGTTGCTGTTTTGCATCTACTAGAATGCAAAAACAAAAGATACAAGTGTGTGATACAGGCAATCTTGTAGGTAAATTGTATTGTGCTGTTAGGACAACAAAAGCTAAAGATAATTTAAAATATCACTCTATTTCCAGGCAAACAAAACACTCATCTTTTGAGTTGATTTTTCATGTAACATAAATAATCTCCAGATATCAGTATGGAAATAATCAGCTGATATAACTCCTTGTATTTTACGTACCACTTCATTTTTACTGCTGGAAAGACACTCAGAGAGGGATGGAGGGAAAGACTGATAAACAGTGTATACTATCTCAAAGAAAATGGCTTGACTTTTCATTCCCAGGCATCTGCTTGATCACCATGCTGCATTCTATTAATTTACTTCAGGTTTTTCTTTTGAAGTGAAGCAACTAAATCACTCCAAGACAAAACTTGAGTTTGATTTTGGGACTATTTCACTCCAGGGATCGGTTCCTTCAGGCAGAGTGAAGAAGACTGTGCTTAGATGTGGTCTCTCCATACTGAAGAGTTATACAGCCACCTTCCACCTTTGAACCTCCAGGTAATTTGACACTGCCCCCAAGGATAAATAATGCACAAACTTTGGGCTTCAATATACCTTTGGCAGGTTGCAGCCATTCTTACATTATTTCAGGAATTCTGAAAAAGTTTAAAAGTAAGAATATCTCCATCTCCCTTCTCTCTGTCTCCTAAAATTTTGTAACAAGAGGATCAGAAGCTGAAGAAGGGATAGCAGCTATTCATACATCAACAGGAACTGTTCAGCTTCAGCATCTCTCATGTTGTCAGATACAGCACTAAACACATGAAAATGTGTTTTTAACGTGTGTGTGTGGAGGGGTATTATTATTGGAGACAGTGGGAGACGCAGACTACATTATGCTTGTTCCGTGTTCAGCACAATAGAGATCCAGAAAGTTGTCCTCTTCTCAGAGATGGTAATTTCCTAGTTATCTGATGTTATTGTGGAATGGCAGTTCTGGGAAAGGGATAGTTATATTTACCCACTGCATCCCCTACGAGCTCTTGGTCCAAATGTAATATGCACATGAAAGACCGTGTGCAGGGGCAAATAAATAAAAAAAGAAAAAGAGATAAACAAAAAAGCCAACTTTGTCTTTACATCAAATACACTCAAAGCTGGAAGCAAGATGACCCAGAAGAAAGAAAAAACACATACAAAAATGAAACAAAAATCCAAACCACAGCCCAGAAAGATCAACAAATCCCATCCAAAGTGTACACCATTCTATTCTTTGGAGACACATACTGATCTAGTACTGGCCTAACTCATATTAAGAAAACCAGAGTAATAAGGAATGACCTCAGTGGAATAAGATGATCAGAAGAGTAGCAAGAATTTTGGACTATATTTATTAAGCTGGCCATCTGAGCTCTCTGCAAGCTAATGATGTAAATGTAGTCAATCATTTTGCAGTTCAGTGCAACACTGGGACTATCTCAATTGGAAGAACCTCATTTAAAATATGCTGGCTAAGGTCTTGTAGCCCTTGGTTGCATTGGGAATGCACAACTTCAAATTAGCTCCAAAAATGTTGTAGAAGAAAGCCAGAGTCATCATGTTTACTCTTTTACTTTGCTGAGGCTCTGAGTAACTTTGTGCTTGCTGTTGCATTTCAAGGCATACCTTATGGTTTTAAGTCCTGTTTCCTGAACCATGAATGTAGACTAGTAGGCATTTTCCACATTGCCAGCAGACTTAAGGATCTGAGAATTAAGGCATATGTATTTTCTTGGGAAACACCAAGCTTTGTTACAGGCGCTTACAGAATGAAGTTAAGACCTGAATTTCTACTGAATATTCCCAAAGGCTGATGGGCATTTATTTCATATTTCTGAAAACTTTTAAAGTAATATATTTTCCTGCAGATCTCAATAAAATTTTTTAGCAGCAGCAGTAACAGAAAAAACATGGCAAGGCTGCATACGGTACTGCTCAAGATATCTTTAGTTCCTGCATCACTAACAGAAAAATTTAAGACAAAAATAAGTTGAAGTTTGGTGTGGTTTGATTAGAAAGAAGGTGCTGCCCTTCCTGATTAAAGTTGCATACTTAAGGTCAGGAGTGATAGGCTCTACCTACTGTTTGTAATTACAGACAGTGATCACAAACAATCATCTTACCACTTTCTAACAGGTACTTAATGCAACAGCAAATCTTTCTAACTGCCCTTCTGTGTATGTATTATTCATCTCAACTGCAAATGAAATCTGTTTTAATGGCTTCATACCTTACCACTTGTCAATTGGGTTTGCATCTGGCTATGAGTGTGATCATGTGTGTATCCTAATTGTGAACCAAAGTGCAGTAACTTTGATCATTTACCCACCACATGTTTTATGACTGCCTCAGGCCAGGAAGAGGACTTTGGTATGCTCTGTGGTTCTGCTGATGTGGAGTAATTCCTTAACATGGTAACAGCAAGTAGTTTTTGTAAGTTTTTCCCATACTCTTAAGCTCAACAAAGGTGCTGTAAGACTGGTTAATTTCACTTAGGATACTATATGTAATACTTGAGCTGTGTTTCAGCTCAATTTCTGCATGACAGGCACTGCTAATTCAACCCACTCAGAATTCATGGAACAGACTCAGAATAAATCAGAAAATGGCAGAAAGAAGTTATGAAGTTTCTTATTTATCTTCTTGGGGTTTTTTTTGTTTGTTTGTTTGTTTGTTTTGGAGGGGGAGGTGTTTTTGTTGTTGTAGTTGTTAATTAGTTGGTTTTGTTTGGGGGGGGGGGAACTGAAAAAAAGGTAAACACTTTAGAACCTATTTTCATACTTAATTCCCCCAAAACTCTGCGTACTACATTCTTCCTCTTTAATTTATGGACACTGAGACTCTTGAATTTTCACTCAAGGATATTCAGAAAGCTATTCATTATCAAAAGGCTCTAGATAAAAGTATAGAAACTCAACAGATAAGGCAACGTTTCAGGAGCAAGCATATCAAAGTTGTATGTGAATAGGTATTAGAAAGAGTAACACTTTAGTACAACAGTGTAGGAATGAACTCCACAGGTAAGCATGATGTTTTCCTACCTGGATTTACGGATCTAAGAAAAATGAGAGCAAGGCTGCTAGAAAAATACCAAAGTTCTAATTCACAGAAATCTTGAAAAAATGTCTTGGATGAACACTCAATTCACATTTATCTATATTTCCACAGAAGGACAGTGAAGAAGTGCTAAAATGCAATTAACTAAAGAGAATGCCAGGCTCTGACTCTAACCAGTCTAAATTTATATCCACGGACATTCAAGAAGTCCAGCTTAAGCCTGACTTCCCCAGGCAAGGAACACTTAGCCTCCTAAATTCTAATTTAGCAGCTTTTTTCAGGTACTTGGAAATCCTTTTCTGTCTGATAGGAAGCCTAAAATTGTGTTTACAAGGCAATTAAGGATCTTCAACTTGTGAGTGGCATGACTAAATAAGCCTGCTGAAAGAGGCCATCTATTTAACATTGTTACTTCAATGGCCGTAACTAGTTAAAAGTCAGTATAATAGATTGATGCCCTAACACTTTATAGTTATTGGAATAAGCAGCGTACTTACTGTAATATTATGTTAATTCTTCTTCATTACGAAGACTATTAATGTGCAGCATTAAAATTTTAAGAAGATTGGAAATAAATAACACTGGGATGTAGCACCAATTTTGCCCTTGGAATGCACATCAAACTCATACATATGAAAAGAGGAATAAGTTTGCTGGATGTTGCATCTCTGAAGAAGTGTGAAATAGAAAAGAACTTTTCTATTTTTTTGCAGAGGAGCTAAGTATTATATGCACTGCAGTTCAGCATTGCAAGAACTAAGTGTTGCAGTGGTTATAGGTCCATCACCCTTGCACCGTAAGTGAAGATGACCTTTTTCTGTCCCTGCTCTGACCAACCAAAATCAGCATGACTATGTTGAGTGTGCTTTACCCAAGGCTCCTCACTAATTCAAGCAAAGCAAGTTACCTCCAGACTTGATCACTCTAAGCTCACAGTTACCTGCACTGTACTATAATCTCCTATGCCCTATAATGGGGCCACCAGATCTTAGTCAGCGTCTAGCTTCCCTCTGCAATGCATGAGAAACCAAATCAGCCATATACTTTAAATGTGATCCTGAAGAAGGCAGCGAGCTGAAACAGGAGAGCAGGTGGGTGCTACGTGAGTCTGACAGAACACCACAAATTGCTTTAGCCATAAGGACACCAGCCACCAAGTTTCCAAGATTAAGTGTAATTACTTTTATGGCAAACCAGATGGAATCAGCAGCTGTAGTATGAGGGATTGTCATTTTTCCCTTGGAAAATCTATGTTTAATCCAATTTCATTTGGAAAAGCAGACTATACAGGATGATTCTTATTTGAAGAGACAACCCTGTCATAGGGGATTTCAGTGGCAGCGTTGAAGAAGTGGAAGACAGGAAGCAATAAAGGAAGCTTCTTGACTGAGAGATAAAAGACTTTCAGATTAATTATATTCTGTTGCTAATGCTGAACTGGCTACACTTTCCTGGATTCTGTGTGGTAGAAAATGAGGGAGAAGAGTGTCTTTTCACTGCCCCCCAATTCTTCCATGCCCAGTGAGTCTTCCTAGACTGTAAGAAAGAGTGCAGAAGACTGCTTATACAGCCAAAGGGCACAGTAATTTTGCCTGAGAGAAGGCTGTCTCTCAAGAAAAGATGATCACACCTTTATGCAAAATAGCATGTAACAAATACATAATGGGTTCCAACCCCTTAGATAAGGCTTTAAATAAGTTACTTGAGAATCCTAAATGATTTATGTGCACCTGCTGCTCTGTAGGCTACAGAAGGAGGAAGAGGCACAACTCCAGCATCTGAGGACTCCAAGGAAGCAGTGAGGCTGATTACGTTATTAGTCCCTACCATAGCACTAGTGAAGTCCATACTGAATCACAGATTAAGCTTAACAAAAAAATATATTTTTTTCATTCATCTTTCTAAAATAATTTGCATGTTAAATCACAGATGCAGAGAAAATACACATTAAGGAGAATGTTCAATCTTCAGTGTGTATCTTGGTAAGTAACAGCTGTCATAAACACTGCTTTTGCACAAAAAGACCGGGCTGACAACCTTGCAAATAGCCACTCCATATAATCTTAGAATCATCATACAGTAAATGGGAACAGTACTCTGTGCACTGTGTGCACTGTAGAAACAGACTGATAGGACCAATCTGCTACTGAGGCAATAAGGCATAAGAAGGTGTAACATCATGGGGCTACAGGACACGTGAGTGCAAGAGATAGAGCAGAGAGGTACTAAATGGGCTACTTTTGTTATAAGCAAATCTTCCCCTTGCAGCTTGCACATCATTGCTACAAAACGTTGTTCTCTTATGCATTTTTAGCATAAAATTACTAATTATTTTCAAATTATGAATATGAACTTTCATCTGTTTAATGGAATAAACATACTTCCTTAAATAAAACTTTTAGCTATCTCTTTCAGTGACACATACTTCATCTTTTATGATTGTGAATTTGCATTAATACATACTAGGAAACACATCTGTGTGCACCAGTAAACATTAGTTCTTTGGACTTTTTTGAGGCTTTGTCACTCATTCCCATTTTCCTGCTAAGAGTGGTCAGCCTGCACAAAGAGGTGGTGAAAATGTTTCTCAGAAGACAATTCCCAAACATTCCTTTATGCAGGTGGTAAGGTTGAGGTATATTCCAAGTCAGGTTCAACTTGAGTCATGTCCTTGTAACACGTTTCTGACCTTGGTGGAGTAACTTCTACACTACATGATAAATTGTGGAGATAACTAGTACCCTGTGGCAACAACTTAGATGCATAGACAAATATATTCGAAATGCCTGAAACAGCCTAACACAATCTTTGTTAGATGACCAAGTATATTGCAACAGATTTCAATTATTTCTCAGTCATTCACGACTGAATCAGAAACATGATACAATAAAGAATCCTTTTTCGATTTTTTTTTTTTTGGCAGAAGATTCAGCTCATGTGGTCTGCATTTTTGCAACCACTGTATTTGGGGCTACAGAGGAACACTCCCTCCTTTCTGTTTCTCACCAAGATTATCTCAGTACATCTCATTTTGTGATATCATTTGGGCTTCTGTCCCTGGTAAAAGGTTGTTTTATCTATTGATTAGTCCACTTAAGACTGAAACAGCTCAGGCCAACTGTCTACTACTGTCTTCACATGACTATCAGATAATCAAATTGTCCTTTCTGAACTTCAGCACCTGAAAGTATTTGTGGTTTTCTGAAAATGTTGGTGTTTAATTTCTTCAAAAGTAGAAAGTAAGTGTAGGCCACTTCTCATTAATGTTTTAAGAGATTATCTGTTCTGGAATTCACACTGGATACATAACAATTTCCGGCAGCACACTGAGCACTCACAAGTTATAATCACACAAGCGACAGATTGGATAAAAATCAACAAGAGTATGTTAACATTGTAAGAATTAAGTCACCTCAAAAGCATATTAGTTCTATTCTAGTCAAACTTGATACAAGAGATTTTGAAAACAAGGAGTTGGCTGAACATCTCCCCCATCACCAAGTCAAAGCACAGTGAGTGGCTATCTAAATATTTCATTTCTTTCTTGAATTAGCATATCCCATTTAGTATTTCTCTACCTTAAAATGACAAACGTCATAAGAAAGTGTGTTTATTCCCACTTTTTGTGCACAGGCAAATGGTCAGCAAATATAGAAGAAAACAGTAAAGACATTCAGCATATGTCTGAGTTCTCCAGTTGTTACACATGGTGTATTTCTGTGGATAAAACTGAGCATGAGGTCCTCTTTTCCCTAACTAGGTATATGTTTTTATGTCTTAAGATCTTGATACATTTACATTATGAATTTACAAGAGTAGCTGTACAACCGACCCATCTAGTCTAGTCCCCTTAACTTCATTTTACAGTGAGTAATAGCAGGTATTTAGTGTATAAGCATAAGAATGTATGTAGAAACATAGTCTGATAATACAGTTCAGTTACTTAGCTAACTTCATGTTTAATTGTTAGGGGTAGGATTCAATGAACCTAACTTCATTCATGGAAGGTCTACAGATCTACTCCAAGCTGGTTATTGAAGCACATTCTGTTCAGATGGTGATCTGCTGATAGCAAAGATGTGATTGGAGATAATCTTCCAGAGGAAGACCACTCATTTTTGTTGAATCATTCAAGATTGGTTCTGTAAAATATTGTTTTTAAAATTACTCTCTAGGTATAGATTTATACAAGGAAATAGAAAGAGACAAGTATAAATGCTATAATAGGTACTCATGCCTAATACAGAGTGCAACATAACAAATGGAGAGGGGGTTCTTCTTCCTGCCTCCCAGAGGGTCTTAAGTAGTGTGGAGGAGTCTGAGCACAGAGCCAAATCCTCTGCAAGGACTGGGCCAGTGTATGGGGAGCAGGGGGGCACTAAGAGAAGCAACCTCAGAAACACTTTCTTTGCCATACTTCAAAAGGTTTTTCATTTTCTTTGAGTGGGGATTAGTGCTACCAATCCAGCTTCCAGTTTGCAGATGAATGCATAACCCTGGGATGTAGGATAAAATGCTTCAACCAGGACTTCATGTCATTTCCCGCTGAAGGGTAAAAAACCAGTAAAACCTTGCAGCATGAGTCAAGATGGTTTTATAAATGCAGCTAAGAAAGGAGTGAATCCCCTCTGACAAGTGTGTGAGGTGTTTGTACCAAAGAAATTAGCGGTACAAAGCTGTGTGTTTAATTCTGACTGAAAGTGATTGAGAGGTACAAATTGTACCAGTGGAACTTGCTAAGTAGAAGAGAACATAGGAGAGAGAGAGAGAAAAAATAAAATAAAATGACCTCTACACAATGATAGTTAAGAGATAATAAAAACTTAGTAATTTGTAAGGGGGAGAAGAACAAGGCGGGGGAACAAATAGAAGTAGTCTGGAAGTTTTTCATGGATAATTTGTTTTTGAGAGCAGAAAAGCCCTGCTGCCATGCCTTCTTGGATTATTTCCAGTGTTGCAGATGAACCAGTAGTTTAGTGAATACAAAAGCCAGGGCTTCCACCCCTCCACCCCCCTTTTCTTTTGTATTAGCACAAAGGAAGACAGTAACCAAGTCAGGAAAGATTTGGTGGTTTTAATTGAGCTGCAGTCGTATCCTTTCCTGTGTTTTCTATCATGTCAATTTTCCAAGCGGCCATCAAGTTTTTGGCAGCCGAAGCAACCCAAGTATACAAGGCTGACATTTAGAATTGCTCCAGGATTTGCCTTCCTCCTGGCAGTACTATCAAGAGGGGCTTTAAGCATGCTTAAGTTGACTTTAAATCAAGATGTCAGCTTTGGAATCAGGCTGTCTTCGGCATTCTTGTCAATAGTACTGAACTTGGCTTAAACCCTATACACCTTTCTGCATTAACTGGCCATCGTTTGGAGCTATGTTGGTCTAATATATATATCACAGTCTTTTGTCCTTTATTCATGATATGGGACTTCTACAGGTTTGTTTGGGCCAGCCTGTATCCTCCTTTAATGGGAAAGCACAAATGCTTTCAAGTCCAAGTTTTGCTGGTTTTTGGTTTGGGTGGTTTTTTTTGGTTTTTTTTTTTTGGAGGGAACATAGCAAAAAATGGAGAGATAGAAGTCTTTGCATATATGTGATGGTGTACATTTGCATCTTTTCTGTCACAAAGATGAATGTAAAATGGCTGCCCATTGCCAAACTGCCTTGGAAACCAAGGTGCTCACGACTTGCAAAACACTTGCAGATGCACACTGCAAAGGCCAAACTGAAGAGTCCAGAGTATGCAACAGCTAGTTGCTGGAGCCAGACAAGACAGAAGAGTACAATTATGACCACCCAAATATCCCTCTTTCATCAAGTCGGGGCTATTGCATTAAGGAAATCCCAAAGTGGTTTGTCGTCACAGCTGGGGGTCAGCCTCTTCTCTCCTGTAACTAGTGACAGGACGAGGGGGAATGGCCTCAAGTTGCGCCGGGGGAGATTTAGGTTGGACATTAGGAAATACTACTTTTCTGAAAGAGTGGTCAGGCTCTGGAACGGGCTGCCCAGGGAGGTGATTGAGTCACCATCCCTGGAGGTGTTCAAGAAACGTTTAGATATAGCGTTGAGAGACATGGTTTAGTGGGGTTGTTGGTGGTAGGTGGATGGTCGGACTAGGTGATCTTGTAGGTCTTTTCCAACCTAGCTAATTCTATGATTCTATGATTCTATGATTCTATGATTTCTGGGAGGAAGCCCAGTGCATAATGTTAATATTTAGCTTTCTAGCTCATAGCTCATTTATATAGCTGAAGTGCTGACCAGAGAGCCTTGGAGAGTTCTGCTTCACTCCATGAGGAATAAAGAAGATGTTTTGAAATATGTTTGCTGAATTGCATTGGAATTTAAAAAAATCAGATACCTGAAGATCCGAACTTTCCAGCTGAGGTCGTTGGTTTGCTTCCGTACTATTTGCAGTTAAGACTATGAGGAAATATTTCAAAGTTTCTCAGATTTTATCAGCTAACGTAAAAGTCAATGGAACCAATACAGTTCAATCTGAATACCCAAACCACACTTATGACTGGTGAATGAGAGACAGTTAATCCAGATTAAAGGAGATGGGAGCACAGCATAGTAGCTATTGCAGGGTGTTTGCCACAAGCACGCAATAAAAGTCTTAACAGATGGGCTATTCTAGAACAGTCCCTGAATATATTTATGCTATAATAACGTCTCCAGTTAATCATATGATGCAGGTGAGTTCCTAAAGCAAAAAATTAGTAGTCATTTTGAACAGAACTAGAATATTACTCTGGTGGTGAACTAAGAATATTTACTTTTATTTATTTTCTATGCAGAAGGTCTCAATCCAGAATACCCAGAAATATTAAACAATATATAGAACATTAGGAGTGGACGTGAACACTGATTAAAATTTTAGAAGGAAAAGAACTTAAACTGGGGAAAGGAAATTTGGTACAATTAAAATCTGAGTTAGAGCAAGATTGAGCCAAAATATATATATCTTAAAAAAAAAAAAAAAAAAAAGGAAAAAATTTAAGGAAAAAAAAAAGATTTTACCCAGTTCTGAAAGTAAGAGAAACACCAGCCTTTCATCAACATAAAGCAGGATATGAATAAGAAGGACTTGTAACCAGTGAAAGTGGCTCAGATACAAAACGAAGAAAAAACTTTTACGTGGTAAATATAGCATAGCTCTGACAGAAGAGATTCACCACAGTTTCTTGGAAATATTAGATGACTGCTTCAGCCACAATATTTAGTAAATTCCCATTAATGTCCTTTTTTCTCATTACAACTATTTATGGCAGCCTTTTCTAAAATGATCTCTTTTTTTTTTTTTTTTTTTTTTTTCCGCAGGAGTTATTATTTAACTGTTATGCCAAATCAGTCCTGAAATAACACATGCAGCTCAAAATGCTATTAGTAGCAGGAAAATACATTTGAAAGAAACATTATTTATCCAACAGTCTAAAATTACAAAAGAAAACATAGAAACAGCATCACCAACAAAAATCCAAACACAAAAGGAAAAGAATGAAAGGTGAAACCATATACTAAATCTGTACAGCACAGTTCAGCATATGAGCCTGAACAGAGCCCTCCCATGCACTCATGTGCATATCAAGCTGAGGGTTAAAGTATTCCAGTTTTGCTAGTTGTTGCAACGGGCAGTATCCAAGGAAAGCAGTACCACAAAAATAAAAAGTTTATAAAGCAGCTGTCAAAACTGGTGTTGGGAGACGAGCATTGTAATGTGGTGGGCGGTGCTTGCTGTATGTACATAAGCAGTCCTGGGATGGAAATCTGTACCCGAGTCAGAGTCAAAGAAAAGGACTTATAAAACAGAATAGTTCAGCAGGAAGGAACCTGCAAAGATCATCAAGTCCAACCTGATTTCAGAGTTAGTCAAAAGTTAAAGCACATTATTATATACCTTATATGCTATATTATTCAAATGCCTCTTAAACACCAACAGGCATCAACCACCCCTAAAAAGCCCGTTTCAATGTATAATCACATTCTTGGTAATAGAAATTACTCAGTGTCCAGTCTGAGCTTCACCTGATGCAGCTTTGTACTGTTCCTGACCTGACATTGGTTCCCTGGAGTGGAGACCAACATCTGCCTCTGCTTCTCCTCTTCAGGGAGCTGAAGAGAGCAGTGAGATCACCTCTTAGCCTTCTCTTCTCCAGACTGGGCAGACCAATGCCCTCAGTCCCTCTTCACAGTCCATCGTCATCCCTGTTACAAACTTCGGTGCCTTTTTCCGCAAACTTCCAAGGACGCTGATGTCCTTTTTACAGTGGGGAGCCCAGAACTTCATACAGTACTCAAGGTGAGGTCACACCAGCAACAAACACAGCAGGAGAATCGCTTCTTTTGACCACCTGGCTGTTCTGTGTTTAATACGTCCCACAGAGAAGTGTGCCCCCTCGCCTGCCAGGGCACATTGCTGACTAAATGCTGAGCTGCTATCAGAGCACCCCCAGATCCCTTCCTGCTGAGCTTCTCTCCATCCACTCCTCTCCCAGCCTGTGCCTATGTCCAGCATTACTCCATCCCAGGTACAGAACCTGTTTGGTTTTTTGGTTGCTTTTCATGCCACCAATGATCACTCAATGCTTAAACGTATGTAGGTCCCTCTCCAAGTTCTATCCTCCCTCCACAGAGCCAAATGCACCTCCAAGTTTAGTGTCATCAGCAAACTTGCTGAGCATGCACTCCAGTTATCCATCCAGATCACTGATAAAAACATTAAATAGGATTGGCCCAAGAATTGAGCCCATGTTGCCTTGTTACTAAGTTCATGTCATTTACATAAGAAGTACACAGAAGAACATCTGTATAGTGAAGTTCAGTGGGGTTGGGAATCTGGGAGAGGCTGGAGGTAGTTGCTGTGCAGTTATTTGCCAATAGCTCTGAAGGAAATTCTTTGGCATCAACTACTGCACAGGAAACCCTCCTTTGTGGTACAATAAAAACTGACAGAACAGAGCAGCTTGTGCCAAGGAAGAGCTTGTGTGCTCCTTGCCTCTTATCAGCCATATAGCATCCAGCACCACAAACAAACATTCTTCTTTGTGTTATAAAAATTGTGAATCTTCACAAAAACAGCCCTGTACTCCACATCTAAAGCCAAATATCACTCACTTTAGTGATGCAGTTTTTTTTGGTGGTGGTCAGAGTGCTTAAAATCTTGCTGAGCTCTGAAAACATCAGCAACCTGAAGCTTTTGCAGGTGCACAAATCTGAAAGCTGTCTCTTGCAGTGAAAGGAAAAACTGCACAAAATCTTCATAGAATCAGGGAGAAATAAAACCAGAAGAAGTATGCATGAAGCAGGCACTCACATTTTATAAGATCATAAAAAAGTTGGCAGGCAAAGACCTCAAGAGGTTCCCAAGAACACGCAAGGGCAGGATGTAGTACAACTATTAGATTAAAACAAACAACAGTTTGTCTACTTTGTAACTGAAGTTCTCCAGAGATGGAGACTCTGTTATGCTCAGCCACCTTCTTCACTATTTTTGTATTTAAAGGTCTTCCCTAATGACCATCTTCAATTTTCCTTTGTACATTCAAAACCTACTGCATTTTTTCTTGTCCATCAGAAACATTATCTCTTTTCCTAAAATCTTTAGAGCTCATTTCTGTTGTGAAGCACAGCTCTGCCCACCTTCCTGATAGAAGTCGTCTCTCTTCTTTCTGTTTGAATTGACATCCCGCATGCTACAGAATTACCGTACTGCATGATCTCAAGGGCAGGAGTTTGGCTTTTTTGCTAATTGCAAGGCATCATGTGAGCTCTTGGTTCTCTTCCAAGTAATAGCAATGCATTCTCTTGCCATTCCCTTTAGTAATTTAGCTTTTAACAGACATACAAAGTGCCTGGTGTCCTTTGGAGCCATATCATGTGTAGCAGAGTGAAAACCTTCCAGCTATAAGAATATAAAGTTTTGTTTTAATTTCGGTGTAATTTTCATTATAAAGTACTGCAAATGCCTCTGCATTCTACCACACTACTGGGAAAAGCAGGTATCTATTTTTAATGTGTTTTATTTGAATGATGTGAGCAGTCCTTCTGTAATCTCTTGCATGCATATGAGTGCTTTTAAGTGCATTAACTTGATTTACAATAAGCAATAATATAATCTTGATTTAAGATTCTGAACTTAAAGTTTTTTTTTTTAAGGTAAATCCTCACTCTATGGGTAGGGCAAACTGAAGCATAAGATCCTTCATTCAAATTGACATAGCAGATGCAAGGTTTGAAGAACTGTGTAATTCTTTAGATTCTTTCTTGGAAACCTCCCCAGTGCTGTATCTTCCATTCTAAATTAAGAGAATAACCTGAAATTTTTAGAAAAACCTAAGTAATTAAAGCAGCTTACTTTCGTGTGATAGAAGTTTCAAGTGCACTTGAAAGTAAAAAACGGCTGAAGTGTACTCATAATTCTCCCCTCCTCCAAAAAAGAATTTAAAAGCATCCATTTTCATTAGTTGAGATCCATTTTGATTGACAATCAAGTGTTTATGTGACCCTTGAAAATACAGAGGCTCCAAGATCGAACTGTCATTTAATCTTATGATTATACAGATGGGACACAATGATACAATAAGAAAAAGGCAGAGGACAGAAGATACTTCTGTGAGGGTAGGTAAGTCTAAGTAATATTAGAAGATATCTCTGCATGGCTGGGTAAATCTTAGTGATACTAGTTTTTAGAAGCAGTTAAAGAATCCCAGGAATGAACACAAAAGGAAAGTATTGCAATCTTTCAGCCCCAACTATTCATTAGTGCACAATCTTATTTACTGGTTCCAAAAGAAAGATGCCACATCCTCTCAATGGTCCCTTCTTGCAGTGTTTTATGTTGGATCCATGGGAAAGGGTGCAGAGTACCCTTCTGCACACCTCTGTGTGAATGATTACCCTATCCCCTCAGGCAGAAAATAATTCACCATATTGCTAAATACATTCTGGAAAGTTCCAACCACACATCCCACAGTATGAATGAATCACTTCTTACTCCTCCCCTAGTCCCTGTTTATGGAAAGCTAAAAAATATCTGAATGGATGTTGGAGATGAACTGACTAATGCAGAGCTGGACTGTTAGGAGAGAAAAAGTGATGTTTCTGAGGAGAGACAGCTCATATAAATCAAATCAGTGTGGCAAACCAATTTATTTGGAGCTAGGAGTTTGGAAGCTGTTATTGTCCCAGAAAAAGAGCTATTGAGAAGGCAGATTGTGGCAAGTTATGTTGGTGCTGAAGTTGGAGAAAACTAGAAAGAAATGAGGGAATCCCTTGGTCTCAAGCCATGGCAGAGGATGGCCTGATGGAGAGGCACTCAGCTTAAAGTATTAGTAGTGATCGTTTATCTCCATTTAAAAAACAGGGAGAAAAAACTTCATTTCACTATGCAAAAAAAAAATTAATAATAATAATAACATTGCATGAGTTGAGAACAGTTAGAATATCAGACTGCTTCCTACCCACATCTATCCTGCAGAACAGGAAATTAACTTTGTGACCTTTTCCAATCAGCAGACAGACGTCCCTGTCCTGGAACATCATCACTGACAATACCAAAAGGAATAAAACAGGTATTTGCTTCTAGAAGCAGAAAAACTGCCAAATGTCACCTGCCCATGAGATATGCCAGGATTGGAACACAAATGCACAGTTTAGTGCAGCCATAATAATGTAAAGAATCACCAAGCTCCAGAAGTTGGGGAAGAGCAGATGATCTGTGTTGGCCACATCTACAACAAATTGTGTGGTCTAAAAGGAACTGTGAATAAGATCTGCTGCAAGACTAGATTTTGTAAAACAAAATGATGTTAATGAGGATCCATTTTCTATGCAATTAACAAAAATAAATTCTTTGCTCAAATCCCATCCCAGCATGCTTGTTAAAGACAGAACTGCCCCAGAGGCTCTGTGGGCTGCCTTCTGTCTACAGACAAGAACATGAAAGCTAGTTTGAGCAAATGGCTTGGTTGTATCCAAAGCTGCTCCCATCAAGAAGGCATTTGCTAGAAATGTTTTATACAACACACAACTTGGGAATAAACTTTTGAAAGCAAAACTTGACAACATCCAAATTCTCTGTGCTAATGAACATAAAAGTTGGGATATGGTTATCTGTGCTTACAGATTTACAGCAGCATTTCTACTGATGTATGAAATGAGAAATCCCTGCCTCATGCACAAGGGCAATTATACAGACATTGCTATTCAGACAGCGGTGCCACACTCAGACTTGCTTCACACGTACTGTTCAGCACATTGAAATGTAGAGACATGCAGACACTTTGCCCGGAAGTTTCTGAATGTAGACAAAAATGAGAACTATCTTTGGAAAACTTGGAAAAAAATACAAATTTTTAAGCAGGTTTTTTTATTCCTTCCATTTTTTTTAATGTTATTTTAAGGTATACATATCTTGTGCTGGCTCAGAAAAGACTTTGTAAAAAAAAAAAAGTAAATAAATAAGAAATAAATAAATAAATAAATAAGAAAACCTGTAACTTGCTCAAAAAAAAACAACAACAAAAAAAAACCCCTCAATATTAGAACAAAGCAGCTTGCTGTTGGAAATAAATAATTATAACTTGACGTTGTCATAATTTAATGCTTGATTTAGTGGTTGGCAAGCACCCATGGCAGGGGGGATGGAACCAGATGATCTTTAAGGTCTATTCCAGTCCAAGCTACTCTATGATTCTGTGATACTCTCCCAGACCCACATGCCCTTTTTCAATGAGAAAACATGAAAGATTGGTTTCTGATGCCAGCCATCAGTGTCTGCCATTGCACAGGATCGCAAAGGTCAGACATGGGGAAGGCACAGAGAGCGTCCATCCACGGGTTGGCTTTGAGCAGGCAGGATTTACTTCACCAAGACTACTGCATGCCAGTGACAGGAATTTATCAAGGCCTTGATGTGGTGGCATGTGGAAAGGGCCAGGAGCACTGAAGTATTCCATCACCTTTTCTTGGGAACTATTAGTTACGCTTTGCTTGGTTGTGATGAAACTTTGAAATGCTGAGGCCTTGCTCTTCTGTCTGGGCATTAAAACATTCTCTGCCTCTCCTAGGATAAAAGCTTACCCCCAGTTATTTGTATCTTACAGGACTTTACTTGTATGTACCCTCTACGCAAACAGATTTCATGTTGGCTCTACCACCGTAAGGATTCAATTCTCAGTTTTCCTGTAAGTTGTATTCCTTTACATCAGCACAAAGTGATTGAAAGATAGAACTGATGTAGCCATTTCCCTCAGTTAGCATCTATTACTACCAACAGCTAGCCTCATCTTGTGCTATCATTTTCACTCAGGCTGCCTGGATTTAAATTTTCCTCTTCCTTTATTTTGTCCCAGAAAGACATTTGCTGTTCCAGTTTCCCTCTAGTTCCTATATTTCCCTCTTCTTCTTCCAATTCTGTATCAGAGCTGGGTGAAGTTTTTCACTCCAATATTTTCTCCACCAGTCATGCTAGTAACATCCTCAGAATCCTTAAATTCAACTTGTCTCCTAAAACGCCTTGCTTTAAAAGTAAAGGACAAACATTTTAAGAGTCAACACATTTCATTTCGACCTTTTCAAACTTCTCTGCTCATTTCTAAGCCAGCAACGGGCTGGACCAGTGCAGCCCCACTGCGCTGAGCTACCAAGCTCCAGTTTTGAACAGGGCTTATCAGCACTGGCAGAGCATTGCGCAGACACAGCTATGCCAGTTCGTGTCCCCAGATGGTAAGCACTCTGTGCTGACTTTTAAATGATTAGCAAGTTCTCTCTGAAAAGCAGAGCTGATTAGGTAAAACTTCCAAGCACATTGTGACAGTCTGGATGCTCTGATGAAGTGAGTGTTTACTGAGTTTTGCTTGCCAGGCAACGTTTGCCGTTATGCATGTACCACTATTATCTGCTTCAAGCCCTTTTCAGACAGAGCCTTTTTTCAGGTGGAAATCCCAGCAGGCCAGACGTCACTGTTTTGAATTATACAACTAGTTTCTTCTTTCCACAGCAAGGGGTCAGCTCCCTGCTAGCAAACTCATTTGTAACGCTGCACTTGTAAACTCCCAATAAAAGGCTCTGATGGAACCACGCTTCACTGGGTAGTGGCAATAAAACTGCATGGCCTCCTTTTCATTATGAAAAGGTTCCAAAAACGTACCACTTCTGGCTGACACTTCAGTGTGCGCATGGAGATGAACAAATCCAGGTGAGATTTACTGCAAAACCCAAGCTTTATCAACCTAAGGGAATTCTCTTTAAAAATCAGTCTACAGAAAAATCTCAGTGATAACAGGAAATTTCAACTACACGTTTCTTTCCATGTTTCCCATGGGATTTCAATGTCTTCATTGATTCTGACCACAGGAGTTAAGAATATCAAAAGAACAGTATGGGAAAAGGAGGAGAAAAAAGGGGGGGGGGGGCAATAATCAAACCCTTGTCTTATTCCAGGGGCTTGCCTTAAATACATGACAGATGTTATCACAAATAATTAGGCTGATATTTGCTTCAAGTTACAATTGCCTTTTTAGAATTTCTAGTCTTGTTGGAGACTGTTTAACAGGGTGACATATACCACAAACCTGCCCCCAGGACAAACAAGATTGTTTACACTCAGGTGCCAATGCCACCCTGGAAGCATCCAAACTGTACATAAAGACTGATCTGCTTTTTGATTAATAAAAATAAATAAATAAGGAAAAAACTCCAGCAAAAATTAAATGAATCACCGAGAGTGGCAAGGAATCAATGAATAAATGATTTTGGATCATCACTTTTGAAGTTAGTGGACACGGGTTATGCTGAGCCTTTGTCTGCACAAGATGCAAAGGAAGCCCTCAAGATACGCTTCGAGACTGGATGCCACAGATTTGTAAGAGCAGCCTTGGGAGTGACTGGAGCAGGGCTCCCAAGCACACAGCATCAACAGGCATGCCTGGAATTCCTACACCAGCGCACATGGGCCAGTGGCTGCTTGGATTTGCACTTAGGGATCATGCAGGCAGACCTCTGCTTTGGTTGATACTATTTCTGCTAAAAGCTAGATTTCTTAATTATATAGATTAGCAAAGCATACCGTTTCCTCCTGGACACCAGTGTTCTTTCTACACCAGACATTCTGACTGGTTCTCCTGAGCAGCCAAGTAATTTTCAGGCAAATCTCTGCTCCCTGAGTGCAGGGAATTTGTATAATTTTATATGAAAAATAGAAGTTAAGAAATACAGCCACAGAAGGCATTTATAACACATGTATTTTGCTTCATTAAGCATTTTTTATGGCAGAAAAGGGATAATAGACATACTTCAGAGACAAAATTTCCCTATTGCTTATTTGTAAGCACACATCCCTACAGAGATGCTCAGAAGTCTCAGGTTTCAACTACAATGAATCCTGGATGAGTGTTCAGACCAAATGTTTATCTTGTCCCCAGAGCAGACTTCCCCTTAAGTCTCCCGCCCTAGCCTATCCAAAGAAATTCATCACATCTCCAAAATGTCCTTAGCATCACTGCCACCCCCAACTACATTTGTGTTGGGCCAACCAGCTGTGAGGTCCACATAGTCACCAATCCACTAGCCACAATATCACACCTACCAACCATGGTTGCAGTGGGGAGCAAGTGTCTCAGAAGACCCACAGCAGAGCCTCTTCTTTGGATGCCCAGATTCCATCCCATGTCCAAGATGACTCCTTTGCAATGGGTTCTGCCCACACATAGGTGCAATTTGTACTACCATAATGGCAAAGGAATGCTCGTCTTTCTAACTCAAGATGACAACACAACTAAATTACACAAGTAGCTTTCACATCCAGCTCCATGTGGCACTCAGGGGTCTAGTCTGAGTCAGAACACTAAGGTGCATCAAATATTTACGAATACCAGCTGCCTCAAGATCTACTAAAGATCGTTCTTTTAGGGGTATTCCTGCATGCATTTAGAGCTTGTACATTTTTAAAAGATCAGGATTAGTTTGGAAGACCCCAATGGGAGAGCTTAGCATTTATGCAGGGCATGAAGGTCCCCAGCAGTGAATGCGTGTTTAGAAAAGTTGTAAAAGCCCCATTTACTGGATGTGAACTTGCATCGTGCAGAGTGAGACTCAAACATGACTCTTACTTATTCTCTATAAACATTATAACTGATGATCCATGCATCTTCAGAAGTGCTATCAACACTGTATAAGCAGTATTTCTTGTACTGCCTATGTCTCATATGTCCCTTTGCAGAAACCACTTCGTACACCTATTTGTGCCACTGGAATTTCCTCTGATAGGTGTCTGCCTCAGCCTGAATTTTGGAAAGTGTCCTGAAAAATCATATGGCTGTTTTGCCGGCATATTTTTTCCTTTCTTAACCAAAAAAAAAAAAAAAAAAAAAAAAAGCACAGCAAGTACTCTCCTTCAAGATAACACTCTCAGAATTTCTCATTTTTCAAATAAAGGCCTGCTCACTTTGAGAAATAGCTCAATTTGGGAGGGGTATTTAATTCTTCTGTTTCCAGGAAAAACCGCCAAAATTTTCAGTTTCCAGATCTAGAAAAGTCCTATTTTATACATACACACTAAAAGCTTATTTGAGCTTGGCATTTGAATGGTTTGCATATTCCATCTGGACTGAGCATCCCCAGCCCAGAGCCACAAAGGAAGAGCAGAGCTACTGCCGAAATCTCTCCCACCAGCTGCTCAGGGTCACTTGTAAAACTGGCAGAGTTCCTGTAGGCATTCAGTATGCAGCCTTGTGCCTAAAAAAGGAAGGTACTTGATCTAAGAAAGTGGCAATATGAGACAACATTGCATATTGCCATGCCTCCAGCAGTGACTTTAAAGCAGCTCAGAACAAGTGAGTTTGTGCCTAGCAGGAATTAGAGCTATTTATCAGTACATCACAAGGCCTTTGTGGTACTCAGATAGCAAAAACAGGAATTTGTGGCCTAGATTATGCATAGACTGGAAGAGAAGTTGAAGGAAAGGTTGCAAGATATTAGCCTATGACATTGTTCTAACACAAATATACACCAGCCTACAAGGACTACTTTAACTGGGTCAGATAACTAAGCTATCCAAATCAGGGTTTAAATTCTTCCAACAGGGATATGGATGATGGACATCTTAGCTCCCACAGTAGTCAAGAATGGGAAACAGGTGGTGCTCGGACACAGCTCATCTCACCTTGAGGCTGACAGGCAAAACAACATGGGCGAAAGGTTGTTACCACGGACTGCAGAAAGCTTTGGGCAATCAGTTAAGGTGTAGCTTATAACATACATATCTGAAACTAGGAAAAAGAGTTTAACTGAAGAAGCCAGAAGAAATAGGGAAAATAAACTTCTTTCAATGTTTTTTTAATTTCTTTTGGTATCTAGGTTTGTTTGTTATTTTGTTTGTTTTTGAGAGGAGGGTAGGACGACTCACTGAGTTGACTGAGAGAAACATGTATGGGTGCAAATCTCTCAAGTGATCAAGAAACGTGTTCAAGAAACGTTTAGATATAGCATTGAGAGACATGGTTTAGTGGGGTTATTGCTGGTAGGTGGATGGTTGGACTGGATGATCTTGTAGGTCTTTTCCAACCTAGCTAATTCTATGATTGTATTATTCTAAGCATAACCCAGAAATTTCCCCATTTGTGCTGTTTAGCTAGCACTGAGAATCTTTGGTTCAGGGAAGATGTGTTGATTTTTTTTTTATTTTTTTTATTTTTTTGGAGTACATAAGTACCTAGCTGAGAAAAAGCTTGCTCAGGGCTCTGTAAACATCTAGATCCCACAGGGTACAGGAAGCTCAACAATGTATTAACATAATAATTCCTCGTACTGGTAATTTGATACTTTTCTCCTTCACAGCTTCTCTAATTCCCTTTGAAAGCATTTGAAGCTTTATAACAGAAGCTGTAACCAGTCAAAGGATTATTTTAAAACTTTTCAATTACTTGTCTACCTGTGCACACATATCTGACTTCTATCATGATTCACTCCATCATCCCTGTCCACCACCTGGTTTCAGCCAGCTGCTGAGCAGACTCATTGCTGTGTGAGCACTCTAGCCACCAGGTTTGACATATGGCCATGATGTGTGGAGGGGCTGCATGAAGCACAGTTCCTTTCCACCATCCAATCCTATGCATGCCCTCCATCCCACAGTACCGCGGGGAATGGGAGTCTTTGCCTCGGGGTAAATCCCCCTTTCTCTCTACTATAAGAGATTGTGCAAGGTCAGGCTTGAGTTTGACTGAAGAAAAAGATTTGGGATGGATTGCTTTTGATGCTTAGAGGCTAATCACATAGGCTTCCCCAAAACCCAACATTGAATGATAAGCTTCTCCAGGAACATTGCATATGCAACATTAGGATCAAGTCAAACTGCTGAGTCTCCAGTAGCTCTAGAAGTCATTCATAAAAATGAATCAAATTAGTCTTGGTGACTTCAGAATTTGAGTTATGTATAATAAATTTGCATTTGACAACACTGATAGATATACTGCACATTTCAGTCTATGGAGAGTCCATAGTCATCACCTTATATTTTTAATCAGCTTTCCATGATTTTCCTGTGTAATGAGTCCTGAAATTTTATGTTCCCTGGGAAGAAACAACAAAGCTATGTAAGTACCATATCCAATGGAATGCATCTCAGAAATTTCAGTTTCCAACTTCAATATTTTCCTGATTACCTGGAGTCACTACCACTCAAAAAAAAAAATAAAAAAAAAAATCAACACAGTCTTATTTAACTGACGTGCTCTGCAATGCCACTGTGGACAAAAGTGCCAAGTGTGAAAGTGGAGCAATATCAGAGACAGTTCCTCACCAATATTCTATTATCAAGAAAGATACACTGAGAACAGATTTGCTTATCTACAGAAAAACTCACAACAAATTAACAGAAGATAAGAAAAAGAGGACTGGTAATGTTTCTGAAAGAAGTACTTAATGCAAAGATTATTCAGTGTTAATATCTTCATATTGTGAACACAGGGAGGAGAAATAGGAACTTCCAGGTTCTAATCTTTGCTCTACCTATGATATTGAGCAAAATTTACAATCTCTGTCTTAATTCCCTATATTTGCAATCTGTACAATATAACAGTAATAAAATAAATTTTGATCTTCACATGGATAGTAATATGACAATTCTAGATTTTCTGAAAATAATATTAGAATCTTGGATTGATATCTGTACTACTATATTCATTTTTACTGAACTCACTAGATTATATGTTTATGTTTTCAAATAATTTGCGTTGCACAGTATGACCAAGTGTGAAGAATTACCTGACCTGTAAACATTTAAGATTCATGTTTTGCCTTTTTTTTTTTTTAATATCTTTTGATTGAACATCCTTGAGAACAAATTTTAGTCTGCAACATTTCTGGGTTAGAGACAGTTTATAGTGTTTGTATTTTTCTAATAATTTCATTACTGCAATGTCATTGAAATACAGATTTAGAGTTAGAATTCTCCCCTTGATGAGGGGAGAATTTAAGCTTTACACTCAGCTCTTAGACCATTCTGAGTATCGGTAGAACCTGTACTTCCAGTATAAATCAGCTAGTGTTGTAAGTGGCATAACAGTTGAGATACTTACATATCCCCCGAACCTGATGAAACCAGACAAGCATGAAAGCCCCAGAGGAATATTCTTTATGAATAACAACAACAAAAAAAGTAATTTCAGACATACCATATCAATTCACACATTTATATTCATACTATGACAAGTTCAGCACCAGCAAAATAGTCAGCAAGAGCTGGGTGTATTCAACAGGTGTTGATTTGTTTTGACTTGCAGACTCTTCAAACCTTACAGTAAATAATTCAAGATTTTTTTAGATTAAATTTTCCCACAATTTCCTAAACTTCGAATTCTACACAATTCTCTAGACTGCTCTATAAACTTCTCTCTATATGAAGACTGTAAATATACAGATCTCTTCAGTCACTAAAATTTAGTCAGATTCACCATTTTCTTTGCAGAAGCAGCATATATATTAAAAGTAGAAAAAATATTAGAGCAATTGTATTCTGCCTGTCAGATAACTTCCATATGTCCACATGCGTTAGAGAAATACTAGGGACAACTAAATAAAGATTTGGATCAAGTAGATTTCAAAAACAATTTATTAGTCCAATTGGCATATTGCCCTCTCCACAGAAGTCAGTGTTGCATCCCTCCTCAAGAGAAGGCAAACTTTCTCTTGCAACATGATAGAACCAGGTCCCTTTCTAGTTTGAAGACCATGAAGCACATTGCCAATCTCGGCTGGACTGTCCTACCACACCTGCCACATTGTCCAGATTTGGGACTTTTTGACTTCCATCTATTTGGGCCGATCAAAGATGGACTGAATGGACAATATTTTCCTAGTAATGACACCACCGTAGCAGCTGTGAAACGGTGGGTCACCTCCACTGGCACAGATTTTTATGAGTACAGCATGCATGTTCTTGTTCAATGTTGGTGAAAATGCATAGCTAATGGTATTGACTATGTTGAAAAATAGTGTTTTGTAGCTGAGAATTCACTCTATGAAATAGCGCTATTGTGCTCTTTGTGTACGTTGTAATTTCCCTTGAAACAAATAGGAGGCATTACTTTCGGAGCGACCTATGTAAAACAGTATTTGACCACATTTAACATATATGCCTTAAACACATAGTTAAAGCACAAAAGAGCCCTGCAATTTTTACTTGAGATCTCTAGAAGAAAATCCCTGGCTTGCACATACGAAGGCTATTCCCTCAGCAGTTAATGAAGCAGAAATAAATACTCCAGAAGAACACTCTACTCTTTTTCTGGCACAGGCTGTGCTTCAGATAGGAATTCATTTGTATCATTTATCTATTCGCTGCCTGGTTTTATTAAGTCTACCTTAGCTTTTTGGAGACTAAGCTCAGCATAGTTATAATAGTTTTAAATTATTAAATGTCATGGCAAACATTTCAGGAGGCAAATATTTACTGAAAACAGAAAAGGTTGACTAAAAAATACCTTTATTTTGCCACACACAAATCATCTGGCATTTATATTTATGGATGTGTATGCACTTCATTTATTTATTGCAAAAGGTTGCATCTGTCAAAAAGCACACAGTTACAAATATAGGAGCAGCACATTTCATTGCTTTGTTGATGAAGTACCTCTCATGACAACTATTTTAACAGCTTTACCCTCTGCTTCCCCCATCCCACTCTGTCCTTGAAGTTAATGCTTCATTTTTCCTCTGCTGGGTTTGTCAAGAGCTTAAGAAGTAAGAAGTACATAGAAGTACTGTGTTCTTCTCTACTGTTTTTATAGACAGTTTCTTCTCTCATGAGCAAGACTTTGGAATTTGTTTGCTTTTACTTGCATATGAGAGATGAAGGAGCCAATTAAACTTCTGTTGTACTGTTTTGTAACTGCAAGCAGTAATTAGGCATTTAACCATGCTTTTCAAAGTTATTATAAGGACCATGCGTACAGATCAAAACAACAGTCCCTATATATCTTACAGGTTTTGTGACACAAAATAAACTTTGCATTAAGGTAATATGGTCTCCCTTTGAACAAACATTAATGATATTTAGTAACCAGCACAGTTCAGCGTTCATTCTCCCATTCTTGAAAACAACAAAGGAGGCACAATCCCAGAACCACTGGTAATGAGCACAAGAACTGAATCATTTTATTACCAGGATCAGGCATTATTATTTAGGTTAACCATCTTGTTAACCTTCATTAATGGGGCAAATCTGATGCAGGTTCTCCAACAGGCTGATTGGCTAAAATGAAAACCATAATCCTCCAAAACCCCAGCACCTCAGAGCAGCACCACCAGACATAAGGGGAAATGTCCTTGGTGTGAAAGCTATAGCAAAAAGGAAATAATAATAATAATAATAAAAAAAAAAAATAAGCAGGCAGGACACGTTCCTTGTGAGGGGAAGCAAGGGAGAATGAAGTCAAGACCCACACAGCACAATGATGAATGACCAGAAAATATATTCTGATAAGTTTGACCCTATATCACTGTGACTCAAGATAGTTTCCATATCAAAAATTGAACTCTTTTGTGGGAAACAGGAAAAAAATTAATTGGCTTTTGTAAAAGTGGCCAATTTTAGCAGACTGCAATTTTTTTCTGGGATGTAAATCTATTTCTCTCTTCAGATAACACGGAAAACAATTACTCATGCAGAGAACATTTTTAAACACCTATCTTTGGTAGGATAGATCTCAAGAATAGTTTATTGCATTGATTCTCAGTGGTGAGAGAAGATAATTATTTCCATCAGGAATCTATAAGGATGATAAACCGACTCCTCATTTAGTAACAAGCTTTATAAATTCAGGAGAATGTAAAAAAAAATAAAAGAAAGCAATTTGTGCTTTGTTCAGTTGCACTTAATGATCTTGATAGAAAAGTTAGTCTGACATCAGGGTGACTTTGAACACTGCTGGCCTCACATTTCATCTGTTCCAGTATTCAGGACAAACATGGGGAAGGAAAGTCTACTTACTACGCATTGAGTTCAGTGGTGCTGTGAGACAGGTAACCTGAAATGCAACTGTAAAAGAATTGGACACAAATTCCAGAGCACAGCTCTCAAACAAGCTTTGTGTGGAAAAAAATTCATTACACATCTATGATGTGGTCTGAGGCTTAATACGGAGAACTTTCTGTTCACTTACTTTAAAAGTTGCTGACCACGGATACTGCTGTGAGGTGTGGAATGTGTCCTTAACATCTATCATTTGATCATATCTTATTAAACATGGAGAATTATTATTTCTTTTTTGAGCTTTATTAATAGGAGGAAAAAAAATGAAGAGAAAAAAAAACAACAAAAAAAGCAAGTATGGCGCAACTGTGCTGTAGGCAATTACCACAAAGACACAGGTAGCCCTCCCGTCAAACAGGCTTGCTAAAAAACAAGTATACAGAGTTCCTGCCACTGTTACCACCACTGCTGTCACTGTGTGACCAGAGCACATCCCATTCCCTGACAGCAGCTCTAAGGCTGCCCAAAGATTCTGTCCAGAAACAGGAAGGGAGGAGTCAATGGTTTACTGGCAGCACTTGGCAGGAGACTGCTATTCTATATAGTCTTGTACCCCACTTTCCATAATGCTGTCCTTTGCCAAAAAAAAAAAAAAAGATTTCTGACTGTCTCAGCAGCTCAGAGGTAAAACCGTGAAATAGCCACTGCACATCAGCAGACTTGGGTTCCTTAGTTTAATTTCCATCACTACCTGGTTGCTTTGCCCCCAGGAAGATCTATGCATTGGAGAGTCTCTGGCAACATTGAAGGCTGGGAATGGATTACTCAAGTTTGCATTGTCCCAGACACATCATTTGATTTTCAGGTAATTCCTTTCTTTTACTCATCTGCAGTTCTTTAGCACTCTCAGAGGGGTCATGGAGACACTCCACTGCAGCTTCATGCTGCAGCCAGACAATGTGAGAAATGAACAAGTGTAGCATAAGGAATAACTTGCTTTTTCCCACTCCCCTCCCCCCCCCCCCCCCAAGAAAAGCAAGCTTATGCTTGGATTTTCAGTATGAGAGATTCCCTCATGAGTACGATAGAAAAGCAAACCTATGAAAGCATCAGATTTTATTAAAGATGCTAAAGCTTTTTCACTAGGATTTGTCTTAAACAATATTTTACAGGATAGTTGACTGATACAAAAACATAGTACCAACTGCAGATGCATCTTTTCTTTCCACTATCCGTGTTCAGAGGAGGGCGACGATGCTGGTGAGGGGTCTGGAGCACAGGCCTTATAAGGAGCGGCTGAGGGAGCTGGGATTGTTCAGTCTGGAGAAGAGGAGGCTCAGGGGAGACCTCATCGCTCTCTATAACTACCTGAAGGGAGGTTGTAGTGAGCTGGGGGTCGGCCTCTTCTCTCTTGTAACTAGTGACAGGACGAGGGGGAATGGCTTCAAGTTGTGCCAGGGGAGATTTAGGCTGGACATTAGGAAATACTACTTTTCTGAAAGAGTGGTCAGACGCTGGAACAGGCTGCCCAGGGAGGTGGTTGAGTCGCTGTCCCTGGAGGTGTTCAAGAAACGTTTAGATATAGCGTTGGGAGACATGGTTTAGTGGGGTTATGTTGGTGGTAGGTGGATGGTTGGACTGGGTGATCTTGTAGGTCTTTTCCAACCTAGCTAATTCTATGATTCTATGATTCTATCACCTTACTGCATGATTACAGGCAAGTGGTAGTGGAGAAAATAACACGGGAGAACTTGGAGACACCTTTAGACATCTCAGACACTTTCCACCAGTGGATTTGGTCAGAGATAAGGAGTCCAGTTTCTCCTCACCTTTCCAGTAAGAGTGTCTGCTGCTCTGTATGTCCTATCACAAGACAATTATCAGAATTATCTTTCAGTAATCTTAGAAAACTTATTCAAATTACTACAAGTCATTCTTTAACCCTAGGAAGTTACTTAAGCCATGCCTAACTTCAGATTTCAGTGTAATGCTGAGCGCAGGCTTCAGTGTGGTCACAAATATATAATTCGATTTAACTAAACATTTAATATTCAAAAATTCCCCAAGCATACACTTGGATTTAGTCACCTCTTCATGCTTATCCATCACGAATGAGAGACAAGATACCAGCGATTAAGAGCTCTTTACTTATGTAGTTTTTATAAGTAACTGCACTTTCTTATGGTTCTTTTATTTTTCATCAGATATTTTGGTATCCAACATCGGAAATTAAAGACAAAAAAAATCCAAGCATTGTAGTACTTGGTTCTGTTCCTCAGGAAGCATCAGAGAGACCTGAAATTACCTTACTTCCCTGCTATCGGCTACAAAGTTGCAGAAGTCCTGAATTTCTTTATGTTTTGGATTGCAGTCCATAGTATATTCATGTGTTTCTGATGAGGAGCAGCACAAAGTTTGTATGTAGAAGCACACTAGTTTAGAAGAAAAATATTCTACGATGGAAGAAAGAGCAACATTTGTTTTCATTACTTTGTCCAACTGCTTTTCTCTACAGCAGATAAAAATAAATTCTGGCAAGTAGAGGAGAACAAATTAAGAAATTTTGATGCGAAGAACAGCCCTTAAAGAAGACTAAAAGAAAATGACATGTTGCGCAGCAGATCTAAATGGGGATGCGGAATACTCACAACTTCAGGAAAAATGACATGACAGAAGATAAGGTTTAATAAAAGATCATTTTCAGCATAACTGGAAAGATAAAGAGTAAAGAAAAAAAGACTTTACTACAACATGATATGCATCTAATCATGCATATAAACATGCTTTTAATTTGAAACACTATAGCATTGCAAATGTTTCATGAGTTGTGAAACTTAACAAGGGCTGTGTTGCTTTAGGCAGAATCTGTTTTGTTTTGCTTAAATTACTGAGCCAAACACAATGTGTGGAGTTTCAACTCAATGCAGCATTCATGTGCTAACATTTTCCCTGGTTAATGTTTTCTTTTGTATGGACTCACTATCAGGGGGAAGGTTTAAACAAGCCTATTATTTTTTTGGCTACATTTGACTGTTCCTCTTCACACTTCAGAAACAAAGTGAAGTATGATACAGCCTCTGCCCTGTAAAATATCTTGGTTATTTTTTCCCCGCTAAACAGATACAAGAGAGAGTCCCAATTAGTCCAGCTTTACAGCCGATGTTTTAGACTAATGCCTATTAGCAGGCAATTGACATATGACCTTCAACTCATACAAGATACAGCTAGAAGGCACTATTCTTGGTTTGGTACTCAGAGGAGAAGCTTGCCTGGAGACCCAAACAGTACTAGAAATAAATGCTGGTGAAGCAGTATTCTTAACCATTGAGTATAAATATAGTAACCCAGCACTCTTGCAGAGAGCACAGAACAAGCTGGAGACCATGAAACTGCAGAGCAGTATCACTGCCAGAAAGCCCAGGGAACTGCTCACACAGTCACGTCAGTGACTCTGACGCTACAGCCTATTTTAAAACATTGTCTGAATATTATTCCACCAGTGGCATTGCTGTGAAAGCCACAAAGATTGAGGACTGAATTTACTGGCAGGTTTTGTTTTGTTATGTTCAATACATTGAGACAACATAAAGCCAGATTCTGATTGGAGATGTATTGTACACAAGCATTAACTCCATTGACTTCAGAGTAATTACACAAGGTTACTAAAATTAACATCCTGCCCATAGCACCGAGCAAATTAGGAATGCATAGACACAGATGAAAGGAGAGGCAGGAGCTGAGGGAAACAAGACAGTGCTCTCATGAAGGCTTTGCAGTGCTGCTGAAAAACAAAAGGAATTTGGGAGAAAAAGCCATTTTAACCCAGCCACTCATCTGGAACCTGAGCAGGAGAGTGCAAGAGAAGAAGGTATGTTTTGGCAGGAAAAGAAAAAAAAAAAAAAAGAGGAAAAAAGGAGACTGCATTTGCCTGCTAGGCAGCTTTTTGCAAGATCTCATCTTTCTATTTATAACACCACATGCCATGTTGCATTACATCACACCACGGGAGATGCACAGCACATGCAACAAAAGGCATTAGAAACACTGTGGGTTCTTTTCAGAGTAAATACCCACAGTGTGCAGTAGCAGCTCAAAGGGAAGTTTTCTGGGAAGGGTATGAAATTCCTCAGCAATTATTTGTGACCTATTGAGTTTACTTCTGCATTCTACAAGCTCAGCACTTTAAAACACGCAGCACCAACAAAAAAAAGAAAAAAAAAACTGGTTTCCATTCTCACTGTTTTTTTCATTTATTTAGGATTTATTCCTGTCTTTCTTCTTCAAAAGCAAACTGCAGTGTAGCCTTTCCTGCATTTGTCTGTCTTATCCCCGTTTGTTCACTAAACCCCACTGAGGCATACTGTTTCACCTCACTAAAGCAGAGAGTAACAGGTAACCATTCAGGAGGCCTGAGGTGTCCCAGAAATTCTGGAGCAATCCACAGGCTTTAATGCATGCAGGATCATGACTGGGCACAACTTTGAGCAACCTGCTCTACCCAGACATACTTTGCACAGAGGATTGGAGTGGATGATCTCTCGAGGTTCTTTCCAGCCCAAATTACGATTCTCAGTATATTCCCTAGGGATAGAGACACTTTTTGCCTAATGAAACATGTAAGGTAACAACCAAGTGTACCATCTAGGTTATTAATGCTACTTGTTTTACTTTGATGTTGAAGGAGAAAAGGTAACACTAGCTCAGTTTAACTTCTACAAATGCTTACTTCCTAGAGGAAGACAACAGTGCTATACTGAGAATGAGTCCAAATGCTCATTTTAACTTCTGAAACCTGCAAATACCAATTTTAAAACAATAACACCAGAAATTGATTGGAGTCAGGAGATACTGCACAAAGAAATCTCTCTAAAAAAGCTTCAGGAGCCCTGGATTGGTACAGAAGTGAGGCAGGACTGGGACCAGCAACTGAAAGAGTCAGGATGAAAAGTTCAGGCCAAGGAATCGAAAACATTGCTGAGGAGACAGGGTGAGAACATCAGTGCCCATGCCTGTTTGAGTCAGGAGAAGTCAAAATCTCCATCTCTCACAGATTCTTTGCTGTCTCCAAGCAGCAAAGCGTGCTGCCTCCTTCTGAGGCTTGTCCACAGGCAGCTTTGCATTTCTAACCATAATTCTCTTGGCCAAAATGGAAGATAATCATGCAATTACAAAATAAGAAAATGATCATTTCAAAATCTGTAAGAGATAATACATGAAAATCCTTATTAAATGAGAAGAACCAAGTTTTTGTTTTTCTTAGCACAAAATTAAATGAAAACTTGATCACAGAAAAGTGCACAGTAGTGCTTAAGAGAGATTGGATTGGGTACCTACAGTTATTGTTTCTTAAATTCTGAAGGTCTGACATTGTGACCTTGTATTTTTTTAATTTATCATTTCACAAAGGAACACTATTTTCTAAAAACTAATAGGTGTCATGACAGAGAAGGGTCTCTATTTTACTGAGAGTTGGAAAACAGAAGAGTGAGCATTTGTGTGAATTACACAAATAAGATACTGTTGCTAATACTGCAGCAGGAACAAAATTTTAGTGAGAAAAAATGCAAGCAAGCTTGGAGTTGTGGAAGGGAAACAAATGGATTTTAGTGATTCTTTGATGAAAGGCAGCAGCAGGATTTCACTCTGGCAATTTAGAGCATGTGGCATTATCTGTATTTACTTGGTGAGTCAAGGAGCCAACCATCAGATCAGTTCTCAGTTCATTTAGTTAGCTGTTTGTGATAAGCGAGATTTGGTCTGCAGCATTTGTTGATTCTGAGCATAAAAGGATCTCATCTCTCCACTTCCATTAATAGGATTACAGATGCTGGGCAATTTGCACCGTGTCAGATGGCACACTGAAATCTTTGCTGAAGTCATTGTTTAGTCTCTAGGTTTTGAAGTCACAATCCTAGACAGTTTTTGCCAGGAGCTTTTATAACAGAAGTATAAATAATGTCTTAGATTGCCGAGCAGAGCAAATGAAAGTAGCTTCGTAATCAGTTTATTTTAAATGTCAACCATCTGAAGCTATACCTGCTTACACCGCATATTGTCCAAATACATATCCCAAGAAAATAAGTGGTGTCCCCATGGCAACACATAAACAGAGAGTATCATGACAGCTTCAGTGAGGAAGCGCCCTGGCTCAATGCCAATTGCCCAGACATTTCCATTCCATGAGGCATCGTGCTACAAGTTCACTGAAGTGGAAGGGCCCTAAGCAAGGGCTGATCCAATGCTGGGTTGAACGTTAGACAGTAGTGAAAACAGAGAAGACTATCAAGCACAGGCTGATGCCTTTTCTTTCTCTTGTTCTCCATATTTTATTAGTGTTCTGGAATAATACAAAAGAGATCCACAAGTGTTTTTGACCAAAGGGTAATATTTGAACCTAGGGCTCAAATATCCCATTATGTGGGCAGCAAATGCTACAGAACATGGGTTACATTGGAGATGATATTCAGGACTCCAAATGTTTCATGCATATCAGCTCACAAACCTGACAAAGACCCTTTAAAAAAAATCCCAGAACCCTCAAGTATACAAAGACATACCATAAGTCTACCACATTTTCAGATCTGTGCTGTGTTACTTCACTAACAGGTGGATGGATGTTGCAGGATTAGGGTGGCCACGGATCACTTGAGTGACTGTACGAGCAAGGAAGTACTGCAGAGCGTGTGTATGGAGTAGTTCCGGGTGGACGGTCAGCAGGGCCTAGGGGTCCTTGGGTGGGGCGGAGCCCAAGGACAGAAGTATCAGGAGGTTAACTGTTGGGCACAGGGGGGGGGTGGTTGCTGTTTGGCTTTGTTTGTTCAACAAGTTGTCATCACCAATCAGAGGATGGGGCTGGGGTAGCCCCACCAATGGCAGTTTGCCAGGTGTAACTCAGTTTCTATATATGTTGTGAAGTACTCCATTAAAGTTGAAGCTTGCGTACTCATATTGAGATTGTCATGCTTCCCGCACCATGTAGCGTTTGGCTCTAAATCCCTGGAAAATCCGCGGCAGATGGATGCATGGAAAATTCTAAAGTCAGATAATGAGCACTGCTGCTCAGCCCGCAAAGCGATGTTTCCTAGAGGGCAGTGAAATGCACAAAGGAGGGGAGTTGAAACTAGATGATTGTTATGGTCCTTTTCAACCCAGGCCATTCTATGACTCCATGAAATGATTGGAGGGGTTCCTTACTTTGAATATTTAAGGAAAAAGGCAAGTGCTCAGAAGAACACACTGCAGTTCCCTACTGGCTGATCTTTTCCATGGCTTGCAAAGAAAAACAATTAACAAAAATAAAAAATTAAACTAACCATCACAACTTAAGTTGGAGGAGGATGCCCTACAAGTTCATATGTATCTCTGTTCACATCCTTCAGCCACATCTAATCCTTTCGCTGGGACTTTTCTGGCAGCAATGAAGGCTAGGGTTTAACTAGAAGTTGGGCTGCCTCAAACATCGGCCAGGAAAAGCCCTGAATCAAGAAACCCCTTTCATACACAAATAATTTAACTTGCCAGCCATATCCTCCCTCCAACAGTGCTAATAAGAACCAACAGCGTAGATAAGTAGAATAAAATACACTTGCATTCAAGAAATATAACACTATTCCAGAATCCTCTCATCTAGATAGTTAACAACTATCTCTACCAGTTTCATGTTACCTTCTTATATTCACACTGAACCAAGTGTTAGTCTGTCACTCAGGTCACACTAAGTTTTAGCCTGTCAAGACTTGCCAGATGGCAATGTCCCATGCATGCTGCTACCAGTCTGGCAACCTCAAGTGACAACGAGTCATGAATACAAAAATGCAAAAAGATTAGTCCCTTAACTTGCACCCAGAGGGTCATAACATGCAGATGTAAACTTGCTTTAGTTCACTTTGTTCTGCTGCAACAGACATTAAGACAGTGAGCTGCATGGAAAGGGGACTGATTGCCAGCTGAACCTGAGTAAGAAGATATTTCACATGAATAAGTGTTACTTCAATGGGAAAATAAACCTTTATCCAGAACCACCAAAAATGTTGTCCTCTGGTATAATACAACACCCATTCCAGACCACAAGCACTCTGCAGCGGGAAATGGAGAGCAAATATCATCCCTGTTTTGGGATCCAGTTGAGATACTATTACTTTACAAGGTCCCATTTGTCAGTGGAGCTGCACGCACTGTCATCACCCACAACACATGCAAAATAAAATACACAAATCATGAATGTTTTAGCTGGAGCTGACACTGCTAACTCTTTACAAGAGTAAAGTGAGAAGCGTGCATGCAGTTGGTGAGCAAGGATCTGCCTTGCAGAGCAGAGATGCAGCTGCGTATCCACACCAGCATGCAGGGAGCTGAGCAACAGAGACAGACCACAGGTCGTGTAGAAAATATCCACAGCCAAGCAAGTAACTGAACATTAATTTCTAACACCTTAAGTCGTTATTCTAACTATGTGGTCTTGGCTTCAGGCTCAAAGGCACCTTTTAAACAATTACAACTCTGACTGTTTTTATTATGTTGTTTATTACTCTGAGGGGTTTATGCTACACATTTCACTGAATAAGTGCTTCAAATATTGTTCTTCTAGACAGCAACTGATGATTTCATAGCCAACAATAGCTTTTAAGGTCTCTTAAAAGCCTAAGTATTTATTGATAAATAAAGTTACAGTTACCTAGTATTTATTTTAAATAGTCTTTTATGATCTAGAAACTCTTAAAGCTTTTTCTTACTTGTCAAAATACAACATTACAATATAAACATCAGATATATTTGGAGAATTTTTGGAATGAAGATCATTTCATTACCTTTATGTCATTTAATTTCAATGCATTTTGTTTTGATTTAATTCTACTGTAAGCATAAGTAGTATGCGCTTGTCCCCTGCTATAGATTACATTTAAGATTTGTAAAAGCTTAGCCCTGCTACCTCTGACATAACACTTGTCATTTTATCAAAATTGTCACTTAAACCTCCTTTAAAAAAAGTTTTTAACACTTTGAAACGAAGAACTTAATAGACAAGGGAAAAAAATTATCCTGGATTATTTCCACTCCTGAAACACTGAAGTGAAAGCAGATACCGCAGAAAGTGTTCATCAGTACATAATAAACCACACAAAGTGGGGTCAAGAGTCCAGATCCCATGTACCAAAGCCATAGGTATTATGTAAATGTTTGGAAGGAATATACTTATAGGCAATTTGAGATGGGATGGCTATGTAAAACCTTAAAAACCATATATCTATATGTATAGATAACTTTGCTTTCATTTTTTCCATCCCTTCCCCCTCTAAGCTTTAACCCGTTTACACCAATGATCTACCAGAGAAGAAATCCCAGTTAGCACAGGGGTTAAACATGCATTTAAAATTGTATGCTCAGGCATTTTGAGAAATGCCCACAACCTCTCTGGGTTGTGAGTTTGGTTTTTTTGGTTAGTTGGGATATTTTTTTTTGTCTGTTTGTTTTGTTTTTTAAACCTGGAGCTGTTCAACCGAGCTCAGAAATTGCATAATGGCCAAAGGGGATTCTTAGCTCAATTCAAGAGGCAACATACAAACCTTTGCAAATGCCAAGACTACACCTGACCTGTCACACAAAAATTTCTCTGTTTTCTTAATTCAGGATGCAGTTTCTGCAAGTGACAGCACATCAGAGGAACAGTAAAAAGCCACAGGCTGCTCTGTTCCAGACTTATACATTGCCCCAAGTCTTTGCATCATTACAGCAAGGAGTATAAGTTAGATAAAAAGATGGCTAAAGGCAAGAAAGGAAGCATTATGAATATTTCAGTACTCTTAAATACCTTTGAAGAGTCAAACCTTCAGAATTAGGTCCTGGTGCAATCTAAATACTAATGGAGTTACATGCTTTATTCTAAAAAAAAAAAAAAAGCATTACGCCTGGTGAAAAGAAATAATTGGATAGCTTCAGCACGAGACAGGCTTATCCTGGTGACCGGGTACCCAGATATATGCCTTTTCAATATTCTGCATGAGAGTGAAGGAGAAATGGAACAACCACCCACATACCAGCTCATCCCGACAGCAATCCCCATGCTGACTTTATGTTGGCTGATCAAACATGGGACAAACTCACCTACTGTGGGACTGAAACAAGTCCTGCTCAGCATGACGCTCCAGTTATCTGCTAAAGAAGCAGCTGAGGCTCCAGTTGAAGCTTGCTTTTAATTAGGCTACAAAGACTTAGTAGCTCAGTATCTATGACTACTAATGATTTGTTCCACAATCAGACCTTAACAAGTTTGTGAAACAAAGTTCCTCAATGCAGAAAGGAATAAAGATTAGATACAAGCTTTGAAGAACTCCATAAGGAAGACTCAGAAAAAGATTCATACCCTGAGGAAATTCTGTCAGAGAATTTTCTGTCAGAGAATTAACTGTAAGGTGAATAATAACTACACTGTGTTCAGGAATTAAAGGTTGGATATGACTCTAGGGCTGTATTTAAGATGTTCAGAAAAAGTGAGTACTGACAGTAAGGAGGTATAACTCAAATTAGTTGGTTTCAAAGGGCCATCTGGCCAACAGAGCAACATGCGTGCCAACTGGAAAACCTGAAAACACCTCATTATGGCACGTCACAACTAAGACTATGAATATTTCGAGCTTTCCTCAAGCGAGCTAGCCATCGATACAGAGCCTGGCTGACAAATACTCTGACTTGATGCCAATCTGTGGAGGCTCTGTTTTCAGCTGCCTGCACCATTTCCCAACAGGGTAAGATCTTGCAATATGAAGGAGGCAACTATCATGGGGGAATGCATCAGGCCTCTGCCAGCTGCCACCAGGGTCCTCTCATTCAGCAAGAAGCTGAAGTGGACCTCCATGCACCAGTGCAGCAACACCGGAGAAAACATCTGTTGCCTGCTGCAGAGGTATTTCTACAGGCAGAGGTTTCTTAACCTCTCCTAGCTGAACTCCATACTTACAGAGGGTTACCAATGCTTTTGTTTACAGCAAACATTTTTATTTCCTCTCCACATCCCCTTTCATGGTATAGAGATGCCAACAAGGACGGTAAACATTCAAGTGAACTCAAAGCCATGTCTCTGACAGAATTCACTGTATTGTTTACACTGGGAAGGCATTAAAATAGAGTTATCTAAAGGCTTACAGCACACATTCTCTGCTATGCTGTAGGTTCCTTAACATCATACATGTTCACGGTCTTCAATAATACAATATGGATATTTTTCCCTATTTCTTCCCAGTTCTGATTTCTGGCAATCAAACTTAAGCCTCTAAGCTATTTGCTGTGTGTACACTAATGTTGCAATTTTGCAAAGCAAAAGTTTCTTCCAGAACATATGAAGCTCTGCATAAGGTATATGCTTAGGTTTTAGCTATTTGTTAGGCTGCTTTTGTCTGTGCCTTTGGGGATGCTGTTTTATTTATCTTCAAAATGAAAGGCTTTGTTCTTTCATCCTGAGGGCTGGGAGGAAGGAGGGAAAAGGAGAAGGAACAATTAAAGCCCAAGATCTTCTATTGTGACATCACAAAAAACATAGTGCTCTATGCACACACACAGCAGCCTGGAGGCTGGAAATTTAAAAGCTTGCCATTCCCTGATAACTAACAAGATGGAGACTTACTGCTTTTGGTTCATCATTAAGAACCAGGTCATAGTAACGTCAAGAAGTTGTTTCCCATGTTTAACGAATATATCAGTTCTATGCTCCAGCCCTCTGAGACATAAATAAGCCCTTTAAAAGAAGGCAGGTCAGACTGCATTTCAATGATTGCCCTCTCCTGTGTCCTCTCTCAATGGGAACATGGAAGAGAGAAGAGCTGTTCGCACTGGAGCTGGGGCAAACTGTAGTTTATGGCTGTACTTGACAGTCCATCTTGTCCAACCTAAATGATTATATGACTATGCCTTCACAAGCCTATTCTCTTCCAGCTGGGAACCTACAGCAGGCAACTCCATTAGCACCCTTCCTCCATTTCAGAAGTCGTGATGTACACTTCAATGCTTATCAATAACAGACTGGAATCACTGAGACTCTCACTACTCTCAGCTTCCTGAGAGTTGATGATTTAACTTTTGCCTTGCAGATTAACTTTAGCCAGTGCAAAAAGTACAGTCTGAACAACCTTCAGAAGTCTTATTATGAAATTCCCACATGTTCCTATTTGTAAAGAAAGAAAAGTCAAGACAAAGGAGACTTTACAGATTCCATCTTCTTGAACGCTCTTTACATTTCATTTTTTTAGCTCCAAGATTTCCTATTCCTCCACCAATTTTTGTTATGTATAGGATTTACACTTTTTCTGTCTAATTCAGATATATGCAATAATGCATTAGGTTGGTCAAAAACTTCTGTGAGTTCTCCAAGATTGTAAAATGTTTAAAATAAACTGATTCCCCACACTGGTCTCCCAAGCAAATGTAATGCCTCAAGCACTGTAATTAAATGATTTTAAATAAGTTGCTGAAATATTAATCTTAGCATTCATTATTCTCTCACTCTGACTCTATTGTTTGACGTTTCTTCTTATGCCATCAGATGTTCTCTCTCTATCTCTCTGTGCTTCAACATCCTCTGGACAGAAACACATCCATAGGATGACTCACATGCTTGGATATCTGTGTATCCAAGAGGATACACAATGTTCCAGAGGAACAGATCCCTTACTCTTCAGTTGGAGACAGCTTTCTTTGAAGTATCTGACCCACCTTCCAAAAATCTCTTCTACAAGTTTAAAGATTTATATTAAAGTTCATAATACTGTAGGGAACGTAGATGATCGAAGTGTAGCTTTTTCATTTCTTCTTGGTCTTGGATAGTTCTCTAGTCATTCTGCCAAGTCACCAAAAAAAAAAACAACCAGCCCCTCAGCAATTCCCTTGCTGAGGGCATGAAATTGAAGTGAAGGACATTGTGAAATGGTAGGCAAGCATAAGCAGAAATACTAGACAGTAGCACTGTAAATGGAGAAAGATGCTGCTTAAAGAAGGCAATATTTTGTAAGAGTTTTATATTATATCCCAAGAATTCAGTGGCATTCAAGTTGAGCTTTTAGTTATTTATATATTATAGGCAATTCTGTACATGGAACTGTCATGTATGTAGCATAAAAATAACTTCTTTCACTACGGTTTTGTGTTATCTATTTGGTTTAATCAAAGAGTTATAAATTAATATCTAGCTTTTAATATATTAATATGCAGAAGTCTTCAAACCTTCCAAGAAGACACTATGTGGAAAAAATTCTCACTTGAGGTAATGAGAGGAACAACTTTTAGTAGTTAAAGGCAAAGACATTTGTCTGAAGAACAACAGTTGCCTCCACAAGAACCCTCAATCTGGAAAGAAGAGCTCTCTGCTCCTACATTCAGCATAATTATACTAAGTACTCCAGAATCAGTAGATGCAACTCACCATGACCCTTTGATACATCACATACATATTACTCCGTGTATTTATTACAGGTGTAGGTGAGGCAGAAAAAGGAGTTTTCAGGATATTCCTCAAGAAAAAATTCCTGAAAGTAATTACTCAGTTATGGAATATTATTTTTTTTCTTTAAATATGAAACTAATATTATTAATAGCTACAGTTACCGCTAGAAACTAAGCATACACAGTCAAAGCAAGGTGAGATATGTAAAGCAATACCTAACACCACTTCTTTCTCACTTCAACTGCTGTAGAGCCTGGGAGTTGAGGACACCTCTCCCAGCCACTCAGTTGTGTAATTCTACGGGAAACACTGGGCTAGGGAAAAAAGATCAGCCAACCACATACATAAACTGAATTTACATGACCCACAAAACCACAAAGAGGACCAGATGAGTATGTGGTCATTCACCAGAAGAACATAGGTTAGCTCTTAATCCCCAAAGGAGGAGTCCAGCCCCAGAAGAGCCTCCAAAGCTCTCTAAAAAGAGAATGAAGAAATTATGCTGCATTTTCTTCAAAGTAAATTTATTATTTCTCAGTTTTATTACTTTTACATACAGATTTCATAATACCCAACAGGGGAGAAACAAAAGGCACCAGGAAAGTTCTAGCTCTAAAAATGGATTCACAACTGGTAGCCTAATGGAAAGCATAACGGCTCTTTATATCATTTACAGAGTACGTCGATGGATAGAATGAATAAGTATACAGACTTTAAAGAAAAAACTGAAGACAGAAAGGTACACTTAAAATTTCCAGCCATGAGCAATCTGGTTCAGTTTTACTTTCTGCCTGCAGTTATCTGAGACCTTATCTCATTTATATGATAATAACTTGCCTCATGTCAGCTCAACAAGCAGAGATAGCCGCTACATGGTGCTGGCTCCTCAAACACTCTGGCTGAAGCATGGACGTGGGTGGAAGGAGCTCTCTGGGTTCCGAGTGCCAATTAAACTTGCCAACGAGCTATGCCCAGAAGTGCTGCAGAAATGCCTTATTATGACTTTAACTTAACTCTTTATAATTTTGTGCACATTTGGCATGAAAACATTTTCAGAGCTATTTATTTATACAGGAAATGAGAGACTTACTGCACCAATTTGGAGAGAACTGCTACTGAGTGAGGAGCAGCAGCATTTCATGGCAAGGCTAAAACATTATTCCAGAATAGTTACTACAGCTGAAAAAGCTCTATTTTCTATAAGCTTATTAAATTATGCAATGAGAAAACAGGTCAAAGCAGGTCTATAAATTAATGAGAAATAAAAGATTTTGGTCTTTTGCAGTTTCAGAAGAAATTACTAAGGGATGGCTCATTCGCTGCCCAAAGCATAGGAGGAAGGCAGTGACCAAGTTCAATCAGCCATAAGGTTTTCAGAGGTGCAATGATTTAAATTTAGCCAGGTAGCAAACATCAATACAAATTAAAGGTCTGGAATATAAGTTCCACTACTACAACGAGCCCTCTCTCAAACAGGTTAACTGTAGTTTCTCTTATAACCCATTATCTGTTTAGGTGCACATGAGAACATCTTGTTTCAACAAGTAATTTCCCACAACAAGCTAGACAGTGAGGCACGATGACTGCACCAGAACTCAAATCTCTGCTCAGTGGGTTGCGTTTAAATGTCTGTGGTTGTCAAGTACATAATACTAGCTTCACCCAGGATGGAAAAGTCTGGGCTAAGGGGGAATTTCATTAGAGTGCATTTGAGAGCCCAAAAGGATATGATTTCTAGGTTTTCTAAAGGGGCCCTGTGCCTCCTGCTGGGATGAAGGAGTATTGAGTATTAAAAGGAGGGAGGGAAAGAAGCAAAAAGAGAGAGCAGGGATGCTGTAATAGTATATATGCTGTGCTATTTCCCTTTTCCAGAACATATAGGTAGAATTTCAGTCTGTGCTCACTCCCCTATCCTTCTCCAGGATGAATAAAGAGGCAGCCTGCTCAGATTGTGTTCAGGAAGGAGAACTGGGAGGGAGGCATTTTGAGAACACTAATTTAAAACACTATGAATTCAGAGTATTGAATTTTATATGAGATTTACTTACAGTATTTATAAATAACACTATATCAAACACAGAGCATAGTTAGTGGTGGCAAAGCATAGAACACCAATAAGTTTAAGGACTGCGTTATTCATGAAAAACTAGAATGTTCCACACGAATGTCTTAATCTCTACCACATCATGGTATGATGCACTGAGCCACACAGTTCAGAGAAAGAGAATTTAAAAGCAGCACTTAGCGTTTCTAACCACCACAAAGGACTGGGTTCACCTCACTTCATCACTAAAACCATCACTTCAGCCACATATGCTTTAGGTGTGTGTTAAGAACATGAAGTTAAGATTAGTAGCTTAAAAAACCTTTGAAAATGATTCAGAAGTTTTCCTGTGATTGTAGGCATAATGCAGTAATGCCTAGAAATCTGAGCAATGCATGTACTTGGAACTCTGCCCATCACCAGAGAAGAAAAAAAAATGAATCTACTTCCACCCCAGAATCCCCAGCCTCAGTCGTATCATGGACTCATGGAAGTGCTGGACCACAGAATGCTGTACTGGGACAGATAGGATGCAGTGTCAGGGCAGAAGTGATGGAAATACATCTGTGAAGCTTTGTTAAAAAGAGAGCAGCCATCAAAAGATAAGTCAGTTTTGGACAGTCTGAAGTAGCCTTGGGAGAAACGTGTGAAAAGCAGACAACAGGAACACAAAACTGTTTTCCTTAGCTGATATAAGTTGAACTGAGTTGATGGGCACAAGTCATGAACTTCAGCTTTTTAAATGCAAAGGATGCAGTCACCTGCCAGCTCAGGAGACTGGGAAGGATTTTTCCCACAGTGAGTAGCCACCAGCTAAGCCTTCTTTAAAATAAAAATAATCAGGCATAAAACTGCTCATCAGTTGAGAACAGCATCAATAATGAATTTTCACTATTAATAAATCCTGCCTCCAGAGTTTTTCCCAGCAAGCTTAATAAATATTTCATTGTCTTTCATTCTGAGAATGAATCCACAAAAAAAAAAGACTCAGAAAATCCTGAAAATATATGAAGAAATCATTTAAAGTAAGCTTTTCAAAATCTAATAGCTATGAGGAAATATTAGTGCAGCTTAGCTATGATTGCAATAGAGGTGGGACAATCACGAGAGGGATTTAATAAGCAAGATGTCCAGTGTAGTGCTATTAAATGCTTTTCAAGCATAGTAAGATATATTCCAAGCAAATAAGAAAAGAAACAGGGGAAAAAGCAAACAACAACAAATATCACACAATGTCACTGCAGACATCAAATCATAGTCTTTCATGGAAAGCCCATGGTCTCTTGTGTTTCTAATTTAGAATCTGAAACACTACACACAATATGCGCGCATGAGGGAACCATACATCTCATTGCCAAGTCCTGAAACACAAAACAAAAGAACAGACAGAACAAAAAGCCGAGACAAGCATCTTATAGTCTGGAAAGTTAAAACCAATGAGGGTAAACCTCATGTGAAGTTGTAATGAAAAGCTAAGTCTCTCAAGGCATTAAATGAATATGCTCACACACTAGTAAACATTTTAAATATGTATTCAAAGTCCTGTTGGATTCTAATGCTTCTGCGATGATTATAGATGACTCTCATCTTAAGTAAATAATTCAATAGCAAAAAATGGCTTGGTCTGGAAGTGAGATAAGCAGTGGCCCAAGACTTTGGATAGTTGGTTTTTTACAGAGAGAATTTGGCCTCAATTTTGACTTTGTGAGGAGAAGTTTCTGGAAAAGAGGAAGACACACACACACACAAAAAAAAGAGGCAAACCATTGGTATTTGCAACTGCTGTTTAGGATCAGCATTTCTGAACTTCATCTGTTAGAGGAAGAAAGAGCTGATGGGGTGAGAAGAGAGCCCAGCAGTGTACTTCTTATGAGGTACTGCTACAGGGGAATAGCTCTCTTATTTGATGGCAAAGTTCTGTTCTATGCTCGTTTTGATCAGAGAGTAGGATCCTGCAATGCTGTATGCTGGCGTTAGATACTTGGGAGTACAGACACCTGGGAACCCAGCAGACTCCAGCAGGCAGAGTACTATCTCACATTTGGGGTTTGTTCTTTGTTTATTGATTGTTAGCATAAACATGCACCTATCTCTAAGCACCCAAAAGTAATCTGGTTATGAATGAGTGTAACAATAATAACACACTCCTGAAAAAAACCAGACCATGGGAAAGAAATTGCACCTGAAAAGCAAGTTTTATCAGCTTGTTGACGATTAAGTTTCCTCTCGCCTGGAAACAAATATATATTTTTTTTAAGCCGGAGACTTTAAAGCAAGGTTAATATATATATACACACACATACACATATATCCCAGCTCAATTCCATTAACTCTGATGTGGAAAAAACATGGTTTGTCCTCACACGCACCTAGGCCTGATCCTAACCCCATGGCAGCCTTTCAGACCTAATTCTAGTAGGAGACATAAAGACACTAGCAAAATATTTGTTTTCAATATTTGAGAAAAAAACAGCAGGAACGTGAGTGTTATGGAATCACATCATTCTACCATGCATGTTTTCAGTACGACTTTTGTCAGATGGTTATGTAGACCAAGAAAAGGCACAAATTAATCTGAAACAGCAGCCACAGAGCAGAAGTCTCTTTGACTACAGTTGAGTCTGCCTCTCCTAGCAGCAAAAGGCCAACCCAGAAATCTTCTTTAAAACATTGAGCTATTCAGAGATATTTGCAATCTACTAGCACACAGCACTGCAACATACTCAAGCCATCCCAAAAATCCATACATGGAGACCAGACCAGACCTAGTTGCTCTAACAGAAATAAGTACACAGAGACATTAAAACCTAGAGAAAATATTCAGCAGCTAGTTTGCAACTGGGCTTTAAAAATTTCCACACACACAAGCTTTAAGTACCTCTAAAGTTACAGAAAACCAGACAAGATATTCCACATAACATTTTGTCCAAGCCTAAAGAATGTTTGGATCCAGCTTTGTTCTTGCCAACTTAAGTAAAACTTTAAATAAGATTTCCTATAAATAACTCTTAAGAAACTGAACTCTATACTATTTCACAAAAAAAAACTGCCCCCCAAATCAGAAGAACAAAATTATGTAAATATTACTGACCTGTTTCAGGTAGAACTTTCTTCACAAGCAGCTTGCTCATTTGCACAGCCAAATCTTCATCGGAGACATCTTTCGACTGTGACCTTGGCGCTAGAAAGAGAAAGAATTGCATTACTTTAGAGTGGAAGGATACAGCTTAAAAACAAAGTCTGAAGCAGATCTGTTCAAGAACTATAGGTGTAAATATATTTTATTTGCAATGGTTCAGTAAAATCCATGCGCACCAAGAAAGGAATAGCTTACATGAAAGCACAGTCTTTATAATACCTTCAGGGAATAACATGTAACATTAATACAAGCAACAATCACAACAGAACACTTTCTGCAGAAACAATTTTGCATAAAGAAAGGCTGCACATTCTTATTGCCATTGTCTTTTGTAATTAAAAGACAATTAATCAGTTAAATCCTTACTGTGAGGGTGGTGAGACCCTGGAACAAGTTACTCAGAGAGGCTGTGGATGTCCCCTCCCTGGAAGCATTGAATCCAGCCAGGCCAGATGGGGCTTTGAACAACCTGGTCTAGGGGGAGGTGTCCCTGCCTATAGCAGGGGGGTTGGAACTAGGGGATCTGAAAGGCCTCTTCCAATCCAAACCATTCCATGGTATTCTTGCAGCTACAAGAGGCAGAAGGGCTGGGGATCTGGGGTGGAGTAACACAGTCAGGGTGCCCCACACCCAGAAGTGGGCTTAAGCATTTTACTGCATAACAAAGGCGTTTCTTATTAAAACAGAGCTGTACAGCAACTTTTCCTGCAAGCACATCCATTCTGAAAACTAGAAAATGGATTTTAATTAGGAGGAGGTTGAAGTTTGGAAAAATATCTTCTTAAAAGTCATCATCGCAAAGAGACAAACTAGGCACAACAAATTAAGCCATCTATTCAAGATCAAGTACGTATTTTGCAGCAGGAATGGGAATCAGACACCAGAAACTTAAATGCCAATCCAGATCCTTTAAAATAAGGTCAGTGTTCTTATCAATGGAGACCAAATATGTTGAAAAGAAGTTCGCTGGCCAAATTTTGCAGTCAGATATAAGTGACATGAGAAAAGGAAATTAATACAAGAAAATATTTTTATAATATTAATACACTGCTACTGGTAGTAGTAAATCCCTACCACCAATCTTCAGAGAGATTTAAAGAAAAAGAAATCATTAAAAAAAGGTATTTCTGTCACAGAGCAGCACTTCAGGGTGCTGCAGAATTTATCAAGATGCTTATGGGCAGCTTTTTCCTTCTTTTGTATGGCAAAGCAAATAATTTATTGAGACCTCAGTGTAACCGGTTCTTCTCTTTTGTTGTTTTCCTTCTAGCTTTTATTGCTGGAAATATCAATGTAGTTGTGTCCTCAGAGAATAACATCCATGCTTACAGAATTCAGTTACAAATAAACAAGCCTAGGTACTTCTGTTTCTCTGAACTCCTTTTGATTTGGGATTATTGCCTGACTGCAACTTACTTTTCCCCTGCACACGCCACTTGTCAGTCTCTTGACCTGGCTCTTTCTTTGTCAGTGTCAGAAGAAATCAGTGGCAGAATTTCCACTGGGGGATTCCCAAGAGCATCTCCCTAATCATCAGTTTTTTTTGTCATGCTCATCCCATCTCAAGCAAGTCCTAAACGCTACTTGCTTCAACAGATTTCTTTAAATCCTAGTTCCAATACCAGAACTTCATATTTCCCATTGCTTAGTTAAACCTCAGCTGCTCACTTTACACAAAGAAAGAAGAGAGAAGATTTTCAGAACTGATGTTTGGTCCTCAGGTCCCTACTGCCTCTCCCCTTTTAAGGACTACGGCTGTGTTCCAGCTATAAACACATTGTCACCAGTGACAGAAGGGAGGCAGTGACATCGGGTCACACACTGTCCCCAGTGCTCCCTCATGCTCACAAGGATGCACACTGCCTGTCTCAGGGACCTGGATTCCCAAACAATATTAAAAATTCAGTCCCAACCTTCTTTTCCCCTCAGTCTTAAATGAGGCAGAACCTTTCATATTTTTGGATGGCTTTAACTCGTAAAATTTCAGCACTGCTCTTAGTTCCTGGTTCATACTGAGATAGAAAGTCATCTTTGGTCAGAGTGAGTGATCCTTCCCTCCTGTTCTGACCTCCCAAAACTGGAACCAAACAGTCCACTTGCATCACCCAGCCTTCCATGTGCTGGACAGTACTTGGAAGAAGTGGCAGGACTTGCAGCTGCCCATGGGAGTCTGGTCTGTAGGAACATTACTGCTGCTTCTCTGCTTTCCCACAAAACACAGACCCTTCATTTCCCCCTCTTTTCAGAAAAAATTCAAAGACCAGTTTCTTGCAGTCTGTAGGCCTGGAACAGCAATTCCTTGACATAACGCAGTCCTAAGGCAAGTTGTGCAAATACAAAGAAGCGGGGGTTGTTCCTTTCTCCAGACAGCTGCCGAGTCTGTGAGTTCCTGCATCGTCCTGGAAACATATTTACAATTTCTCTCTCTGCTTGTCTATTGCAGTGCTGCCTCTGCCACCCTATTGCCCAGCCTCAGCACCTTTTGCACTCCAATGAATCAATAACCAGAGCTGCCCTGCAGAGAAAATCACTTGATCAGAAATAGATTGGTAAGACATAAAGGCTCAGATTTTCAAGAAGTATTTGAGTCTTGAGCTGTGGGAAGGTACCAGCACAACTTCCACAGCAATGACTGCATCCTTATAACCTAAATCACTTGCATGTTTTACTGCCTAAATACCTTCAGAAAGCTGAAGGAGAGAGGTTAGTTTTGCACTAAGATACTCAGTGATTTGGGGCATTTCTCTTCTACAGTGACGCTGAACTCAGACTCCAAGCCAACACAAGGAAGGACCAGAGCATCCTCATGCTCTAGAGTTTTGTCCCAGCACAGGAAACTGCTTACAGCCTGCACTAAAAGCACTGGAGCTGTGAGCAGGTTTTGGAGAGGCACAGAGCTCACATGCTTATGTGGCAGGAGGGATAACAAGAGCAGCTTGCCCTGAGCACCACAGTCAGTGGTGCACCCCACATCCTCTACTGGTCACTTGGCCTTGCAATCTGGGGAGGCATCAGCATGTTCCCACAAGCATGCTGTGGAAGACTGAAGGCAAGTTTCATGTTGCTGCCTACAAAACCTGGTGACAGGTTAGCACAGTATGAGAGGCAGGAGCTCAGCTCAGCCTGAGATATCAAAGTGGAGCTGCCACGGGGCATGCTGAGCTGTTACTCTTCAAAGGGCCTTGCTTGTGTAAAGAAACCAACGGAACTGCTAAACTACAGACAATGAAAACAGTTTTAAATGAGAGATTAAACAGAAGGAAAAAGAAGTTGTCAAAATGTCAAGGTTAACATTTTCATAAAACTAACCAGGGAATGGCTAGACAGCATGAGTGCAAACCCTCAACTTAATTAAAACTTTAAAAGTGTGAATACAAAAATCTTATTTCTGTCTAGACAGTCAATAACTCCATGCTTCTTAATGAAAAACAGCCACTTTGTTATTTCTGGTCATTTTTCCCTTCCTCATCCTGGTAGCTATATGTATATTTGAAATTCAAATTCCTGTCTGTAAACACAGAGGAGCTGTAATGAACAGGACTGCAGCCTCTTACCCAGGGCCATCCTGCACATCTGTCTGGAGCAGCAATCCTGCCCCCACCCAGGCTCTGTCTGGGGACTGGCAGCATACTGTGAATGTGCACACCAAGCCAGGGCTGGAGCTCATGTAACACCTCTGGCCCCCATCCTTAGCAAGGCCACGGTTGTTTCCACAGTGCATCACATGGGTTGTTGCTCAGAGGCAGCCAGAGGAAAGGGACATCCTTATGTTACAGGCTGGCAGGGGCCCTGTTATTCAGATGGCCGGAGACAGCAGATTTTGAATTTGTGGTATCTCAGAGAGCATCTGGCCTCGGCATATCTCTGGCAGATTTTAAGAGATCAGTTGAAAATCTTTGGAATCTTGTTTTCTTGCAATTAGTTGACAGTGAACATCATCACTCAACATTAGTGATATCTATAAATTAATTATTCAGACATTTTCCAGATGTCTTCTTGAAACAAAACTGCATTTTAACTGCTTTAAAAAAAGAAACATATGTTAAGAACTCCCCATAATCTCAGTTTGGTTATTACTTGCTCAGTGCATCCCATGTTTTATGTACCACATCTTCTGGTGAATAATAAAAGAAATGCATGCTCTGAAAATACAAATGCTAGTTTTCCATCCTTCATTCCATATATTGCTCACATTTGTGTGTGCAAGCTGAACTTGGTTAAATTGCCAGGGATTTAGCAGAACCAAAACAACCTTTGCTTACCCATCTCTTAAACAGCTCCTTCGTTCTTCATCTGACTCAACTTTGTCATATATCTTATTGTTCTCTTCAAAGAAAAATGCCAGTTTGGGGACTGATAAGTACTTTTCCTCCTTTTAAAAAAATAATCTTATTTAGACACACTGTTTGCAGACAAACACATGTAAAGATATTAGCAAACAACAATTACAGAAAACTATCAACATGGGGGAAGGCTGATGCATCAACTGACACTAACTGATCTTCTGAATCAAACTCTTTTTCTTGATAGTGAAACCACCGTGTTCTTGGCACCATCCTGCCAACCCCAACTAGAAAATCTGCTCACCCCTCCCTCCATCTCTCTTTTATTCCTTGCATTCAGGAGTTATTCTATTGTCTGAGCCTATTCAAACTCACAGTCAAGCAAATAACCTCTTTGGGGAAGAAGCAGTCACATGATCAATTACATTGTAGCGTGATATTTTATAACAATGCTATAAAGCCTCAAACAACGAGGGCTGCATACAGCAAGCCCCACTGAAGGGGGTGATGCTGCCAGTGCTGGAGAACAGGTCTGCTGGCAACGATGCTGACCATACATCTGGTTTGAACTTGCTCCTGTTTACATAAATGCTATCCAGAGATAGACTCACAATCCTGAAGAACTGCAGTACCCTGGGTTAAATAAATCAGCTGGGAGACACTGAGTGAAGAGGTGCTTCAGAGCATGAAGACCTTTGCTCAGTCAGTCCTGGTTGCAGCTCCTCCTGTGCCATCTTCCATGCCAAGCTGTTGAACAGACCAGACTGTGCTGTCAGAGCATTGCAGCTTGCTGCAGGGCAGGATTTGGCCTTCCACTGAGCTAAAAAATGATGGAGATGCAAGAAAAGTGCAGGAGTACTCGGAGTGTTTATGACTCACATTGAAATCACTGTCATCACTGTCCGCACCACCTGCTCAACCTCATAATCTTAAACTTGAGTTGGTATTAGCCTTCAGCTATCTGACTCTGTACATCAGCAGAAACCCCATCACTTCACTCCTAGGAAGTCCATTGCTATCGGTTCATCATTATGGATAACAGTGCTAAAATCAGTATTATTGCTTCATAACAAGATACGGATATTGGAATCTTACATCAGAACCATTTCGTTATGGAGCTGTAATATTAATTTAGCATTCTGCTCTTCACAGTGCTGAAACAATGCTATTTCACACGGTTTGACCTGCAGAGAGCAGGCAGGCACAAGCAGCAGAGCAGCTGCAAAAGAGAGACCGTCATTCTGTACATTCAGTAGGAGTGATTAAAGCCAGGAAGACTACAGTTCTCAGATTTCTTCAGGAAGGTCACCAAACAGGTTAGATCAGAAGCTCACAATTCTCTGTACAGAAGAGGCAATCTGAAGTTTAAGTTCATTTTCATAAATGAAAGCAAAAAGTTTCATACAGGACAAGACACAGAGCACATTCCAAGTATTCCAGAAGAAGCAAGGCGGAAGTTAAGAACCAGGTTGCTTTAGATAAAAATCAAGAAGTTTAGAGTTTCATATACTCTTTTGAATACCAAATCTGCTCTGTTAGAACAGTGTAAAGCTCTTCCTTCCTTCCAAAAAAGACCAACATAAGCCATTAACTTTTTCCCTTCATACACTAGATAATGGACTTAATGCATGTAAATCCTCTCTGCTTTTTGTCAGTTCCTAGTGAGGAATCTCAGATGTGCCACGATTTGTGGCACAGAAGTGAAAAATAAATAGGTCTAACTCTATGGAAGACACATTCTGACATAAGAAATCAGCGCTGAATGTTCCCAGGCAACTTTCTGCATTCACACCTTTCTTTTATAGCATTTTGTTAAATTGGAACCCAGTGGTGTTTTCTGATGAGGAATTGTACTCAAAAAGTCTGAACAACCAACTGAACTCTTACCCACATCCACAGCTTTGGGCACAAGGCACCCTTTGGGGCCACAGTTACCATTTTGCTGGCCTTTGGTACAGGGGTTGGAGCTCACTAGACCCAGCCTGAGTTGTAGGCACAATTGCATTGCCTTCCTGTTGGAGAAAAAGCAGGCAGAAAAAGCGAGGTGAAAAGAGACCTAGAGAGATGCCATGTCAGAGAGAGTAGTCAAGCAGCCACCCACAAAAGGCCCCTCCTGGCAGAAGTCAGGCAATCAGGGACATTTTGCCACTTTCCCCCTCCTGACATTTATAAACTGCTAGTCAGGAGCTGACCTGGGGTATGTGCCTTGATTGCACTGAGAATTCCTTGGCTTGGGAGAATTTATACTGGGATATTAGGCAGAGATAAACAGCCATAACAATTCCAGTTCTGCTTGTATGAATGATCCAGTGATGTGTGTAAAATGCACTCTATTACTGCACTAAAGTCAATTTGCAATTGATCATATTGCATTTCTAGTGTCAGCAGATATGAAAACATGTCATTTACCAATGCTTAATGAACCTCTGTGCTGACAAGACATAAATATCAATAAGCAGCTCTCCAGTTAAGGAGGTTAACCAGCAAAGTACTCAGTGAAAACATTAAAGAGGTAATCATCTGGCAATTGCTGTATAGATGGAGCAACTGCCCTGAAGGATAACTAAATCCATCTGAAGGAATATTACAAGAAAAAAATAGAGGAAAAAATAGGTAATTAACTCCCCATTATAAACTGAAAAATTTTATCAGCACAAAAAAGTAATTGTCTTTTGGGATTGCACTTGTTCTCTTTTCCATGAGTGCTTGAGGTAATCCGCTTAGTAGAGCTCTTTAACCACACCGGCTATTTGGAAAGGAAAAGGCAAAGCAGCACATTGCTCCATTTCCTCCTAATTTTTCCTGGTAACATTAATCCTTTCTACTCTCTCTCCCCCTTATTTTTTCATTGCTTTCACAGGGGTTTTAATTCTAAGATCTTCCCTTCTTTTCAGAAAAAAGCTTTCAGCTTCCTGTAAAGTTATAAGAACTTGATAAAGAGAACATTACCAGTGCTTAGAAGCACTTCATGAACACAGTAGTTTAAACTTTGCCTTATAGTTAATGAAGAAATTTAATAGCAGCTACAGTCATTGCTGGACTGAACATAAATTTCAAGTTCAGTTCAGATTTTAAGCAGCTGCAAATGGTGCTTATACTTAATCTATGAAGCCCAAGGCAGTGTAAGGTTTCCAAGCAAAAATCATAGGAGTCCAGAACAGATGAACATCCCTGGGTACAGATGTACCCATGGGTGGGAGACACACAGCACTTTTATTGCCCTGGCTGGAACACCCTGAAAGCCTTCTGACTGCAGGGACCTGAGGCAGCCCCTGCATCACCTGTAGCCTGTCTAAGGCATAGAAATGCTGTTCTGGATTCTAGATTTCTCCCTTCCAGGAGAGAAAGAAAAAAATGACAATTGACTACTTTCTTAAGCAGTGAGTAACTGCAGGCCAGTTACTGCAGTGCTTCATTCTGAACCAGCACCTCCCATCCTGCAGCTGCTCTGAAAAACCACTGAACAGTCACATTGTGAACAGCTTTCTGATACAAAAGGAAAACCGTAGTAAAGTTAGAGGAAGAAAGGGAATGTTCTCTTTCTGAAGAAAGATCTGGACATTCAGAGACAAGTCATTTAAGGAAGTTGCTGCTTCTTGCACATTCAGTAACGACTATTTCAGTGACAAAAATCATTTTCATTGCATCATAATGCTAGCTGTGCAAAATCACCAGGTGGATGAGACAGGAAGAGGAGTTTGCATATCAAAAGAAATGCAATTAGAAAGAAATTGCCTGTACTCTGGTATAGCCTTTGCCACAGATGCTTCCAGAGTACCCCATGAAAGCTTCCCATTTCAGGAATGAGTCTCCAGCTAAGTTCTCACTATGCAGATCTAATCCTCCTTTCTCTTGTATGCATCCTATCCTATTTCAATGCAAATTTATTTCCCCTTGGTAATAATGATTGCCCACAGATCTCATATCACATTTTGTTAGTAGATAAAATGTAAAAGCAAACATCAGATACAGTTCACTAACCCCATTTTGCAGCTTCAGAAACCAAGGCAAAGGAGACTTCCCCAAGGCCTTCCAGCACCCTGGAACACAAACAGGGCTTCAGAGCTCCGCAGTGCTCCCCTGGGTCCCTCAAACTGGAGTAATCTCTGTGCTCACGGCCCAGACAGCGCACAAGCCCATGCACTCAAACTGAAACATGAGGAAGCTCTGTCTGAATACGAGGGAAAAACTGTTGACTGGGAGGGCAAGAACAATTACAGGTTGCCCAGAGAGGTTGTTGAGTTTCCTTCCCTGTAGATATTCTAAAGCCACCTGGACACAGTTCTGGGTAACGTGCTCTAGGGAACCCTCCATTAGCAGGGAGGTTGGACTGGATGACCTCCAGAGGTTGCCTCCCACCCCAACCATTCTGAGATTACTCAGATTCAAGGAGCACAAAGCTCAGGTACCCTGTGTGGCTTCCCTGCTTAATCACAAGCATTTACAAGTGTGTTTAGGGGAACTCATCTGGTTTTCCTTCTGGTTACTGCCAGCATCACCTTGCACCAGTTGCCCTTTGCTTGGACCTCTCAATGTGTAAATGCCAATTTGCCAACCACAATTAAAGTGAAAACCAGCACAAGAACACTAATCAAAGCAAATCATTTTTTCTGGATATCTACCATAAGAGAGTGGTGAGGCCCTGGCACAGGATGCCCAGAGAAGCTGAGAAAGCCCCATCCCAGGTTGGATGGGGCCCTGGGCAGCCTGATTTGATGGGTGGTAAATGCCACCACGGTAGGGGGATTGGAACTGGATAATGTTTAAGTTACCTTCCAATGCAAGCCATTCCATGATGGTGGTGATGAAATTCAGTAAATGTAATTGTAGAAACACTTCTCAAAGGGTTTCAAAACACACTAAAGAATGCAGCATAGAATAAAACAAGAATGACAGAAGCCTTAACTTCATTGTTAATAGTTAATTGGATCCCAGCTACCATTTAGCCGGGTACAATTTGAACCAAACAAAGAATGACAACTGCAATCGGAAGCACCACCTTAATACTGAATTAAATATCAAATTATTAAATTAATATATCCTCCACAACTACTATGTTATGAACAAATAACTCGGGAGCATTCCACACCACACAGCAGTATGCTAAAAATACACTTGCTTCCAGATGTGATTTTAGATGGCTGAGCAGTTTCTTCATAACTCACACCTAAACTTCAGAGTCTTTACTCACTACAGTAAGCATTATTCAAATCACAAATTTGCTCCTAGGAACATTCATATCTCAGCCTTATAGAGATATCTTATCATTATTGCTGTTTTGCACAGAGAAATAAAAGGTTTTTATGTAACTGTGCTTGATTTTTTTCAGAAATAAAATAGAAGAGGAGGTTTTGTTTGCACTGAAGGATGAGATTTCCCTCTGGATTTGCTGCCCTCTAGATATCTTTCAGTATAAAACTGCTCTGCTTTTTAAATGGATTTTGCAATAATCTGCTTTAGCTAAAGACGCAATGAGGAGGAAATAAATGAGTACAAAGGCAGGGAAGAGGCAGTGTTTGAATGGTTTGTCAAGATGCTTTTTTACAAAGATAAGAAGTCTTAAGATGATGCCAGTTGTCTAAGGGGAAGGGGCATCAAATCAGTGCTAGAAAGCAGTGCTGGGTGGTTGCCATCACATGACAATATGCCCTATTTCCTCTACATAGAAAGCAGTGAAATTATCAGCACATTTTTCCCCCCACATACTGCTCTGCCAATGGACTTTGATGCTGATGTAAGAAAACTGACACAAAGAGGTGCATTTCTTCCCCAAAACTCCCTCGCTCTTTGTTTTTTGGATAATACATCTCTGCAAAGCTTTTCTTTGTAATGCTAGTCACTAAGCTGGCAGTGCCACTTCAAGACATTTCAGATTTATTTTCATTCTTTGCTGCAGAGAAAACCAAACATTTCAGAGATTTTGACAGGAGAAAATTTAGCAAATAATATGTTTCTCACCTCCGCAGTCATTGTGGTTGTTCTGCCAGGGATATCAACAGCTAGTTTCATTGTAGAAGATTGCACATGATTGTATAGGTACATAGTGTCACAGAATTTTAAGAGAAAAATACAAAACAATAACATCATTGTTTATTTACCATAAAGATAATGCTAACAAGATGAGGATTAGGTAAGCATGGAAGACTACAAATAAAAGGTAACAAGATGTAAATTATTTCATTTGTTCAAGGACAGTACTGTCTAAAATACCTACAGCAAGACCGCCTCTAACAGTCCCCATGGATAAGAAGATATAAGCTGTTCTATTTGGTATCTTATCCAAGGTTTTTGAGAAGATTGAGAAGACTTGGTAAAAAGTTTAATTATTAGATGAATAAAATAAGTCTCAGTTTAAAAGGAAGAGTAATGCTACGCTTGAGCAAGATGGCTCCGGCCCATTTTAACTCTACAATGGCAGCTTTTGGGTCCCCCTCACTTCAAGAGTAGTATGGATTGCTCTTAAGAGTGAAGTTCCATGCACAACCACACTAAACAGCCCTTGCAAGGAGAGAGACATAACAGTTAACATAATACCAAACGCAGGTTTTTACTAAATAAAAGCCCTGAGATAAGAGAGGGAAGTGTGTGGTATCAAGGTGCAATAAAAGAGAGCTCTAGATAATCTCAATGTTCCCATTTCCTGTGAAAGCATGGACCTGATGATCTTTTAAAGTCCCATTTAACTTAGGCTGTTTTGTGATTCCATAACTGCAGTTTTTATCTCTTAACCGTTTCCTTCCAAGTACCTTATGGAGTTACAATGGTCTTACTGCACTGATTCCTGTGATTCAGATTCTGCAAACAAAGCAAATGCTTGTTTTCCCCCAGCCCATCTAAAGAAAAACATAATTAGCAACAAAAGGAACTTGGCAGGAGATTTGAGTAAGATCTCTGCTCCAAGTTTGCTATCAGAATGAGTGATGAGAACTACAAAGTGCACATCTTGCATCAGAGACATCACCCAGGGCAACAAACACCAAATCTTTACCCATATATCCTAAACATCTCTCACATAATTTGATTAATACACAGAAATCTGTGCAGATTCCAAAGTGTTTAAAGGCTTCCTCTATGTCAAACTTTATTAAAAAGTACATTTTCTTCCTCAGCATGGGTACAAGTATTCCTACTGATCCTAAAAAAATAGCCGTAGCAGCAAGCACTAAGGTTCATTTCAGTGTCTGCAGCTCCTGCAAACTGACAAGTTGACAAAAGTATACGTTGGCATTTAGAAAGCACAATTCATCAAGAGAAATAAAGGGAAAAACAGTTATTAACTCACAAGGTCAATGTGGGGTGATTAATATTATTAAGTTCTTGTGGATAAGTTGAGACAGTAGTTTAACACACTTTAGCAATTATCCAATATCGAATACAGTATTAAATACTAACAGTATTCAACCACAGGTGGTTAAGGAAAGAAGCTCTACTTCTACCCACCTTTTTGAATAGAAAAGTAGAGTTCCTTCTGCATAAAATACTGCTGAACGCCCTCAATTCTTTACTCAGGCCCAAAGCAAATACATACCGGAAGCAGGTAACACTTGTCTGCCTTGTCTTTCATGACATTGGAAACAGGAATCTCAAACTAGCACAAAACACCCTGTCCTGGTCATATTTTCAACCTAAACACAAGATGAAAATTTCCAAATCCATCCTGACAGCCTATTACCAAGAGATTTCAGCATGATTTTTTATGAGTTGGAATAGGAATTGGCAAATACACATAAACATGCACACAGTGCGCAGCAGATGGAAAGGACATACCTGCTTACACAGCACATGGCACAGACACCTCTACCTAGAATCCTAAGAATTACTCAAAAAAAACCCTTTGAGTTCCCTGGTATTATCACATATCCAGCCCAAAATCCAGTATTACAGTTATCTGTTCAATATCAGTTCTAAATCCCATAATAGTTTTGTACTGAGATAGAAAGAAAACAATTCTGAACTCTAAAATACATTAGCTTCTCCCCATAATTTTATCATAACCAATGTATTATTCCTGTCCTGCTGTCATGTCTTCAGCTGTTTTCAGACTAATTCATCTGATCTGAGCACTTTGAATCCCAGGCGCTGGCTTTGAATAAATGCTTTGGTATGGCTGGACAACACTCAGCTTTAGGGAAGGGAATGGATATTGAAATTGAACCCTGCATTTGATTAACCTGGGCACACCAGCAGCAGGCAAATCCCAAAGATAAGTTGGAATCTTGCAAATGTCCTCAAAAATACCTAATGCCTTTTTAAGTCATTGATCTGAATAGATAGATATTTGCTGTTCTCACCAAAACCAGTGTGAAGAAGGGATAAACACTGCATGGTTGTTAGTCAGGCCACTTGCTGCTTGCCTGACGAGGGCTCATTTGCTATGGTGACAAGCAGAGAATCAGAAACCTGAACAGAATAAAGTCTTGCTTTTTCTTTGGACTAGAATCTCAGGTGGATATTAATATTTATAAATTCAAAGGCTGCCACTGGTTCAGAACTAAATTTCAGGCATTCATCCAAATTGAACCTAAAGCTTAAACCTTTTGACATGAGCCTTCCTGTCCACACCAAGCATTTGTGTAATTAATATTTTTTTAAATAAAAAGCTCAAAAAAGAAAAATCCTACAAAAATCTCTCTATCAAACGAGCTGGAAAAGTACAGAGGAGACTTTCAATGTTCAGTGAGAGCCCAGAGGCCACAGCCCTCCCTAACTTACATAAGGATGAGCAGTATCTTCTGAATAGGAGAGTTTATTCTCCTGTCATGATCCAAACTTATAACAAAAATGAGTTCACTTCTCAGAATCATTGTTCCAAAAGAAAGATTATGTTTTCAGTGACAGAGATGGCCATTCCCTGTGCGCACAGGACCATGATTTTCTTCCAATTCCACTGCCAGCATCAGCTGCTCTTCCCATCAGCCCCAGAAGAGTAAAACCTTTCCCCCAGCCAGCAGTGCCCATGAGGAACCCACAGCTGATGGATGAGACTGCCCAAGCTCTGCGCTGATGTCTGAATACTGTGACAGCACCTGCAAGAAGGAGGTAAAAATCAACTCAAAGAAGTGTAAGAAGTAGTGGAAGTGGATGTGAAGGCAGAGGTGCTTTGTTTCTGGGCAGCTTCAATCTAATTCTGCCTAAGGAAGTTTACAAGAGATTTTAGTACTGGTTTACAAAACAGAAAGGTGCATGGAGAGCTGAGGATGGCACAGACATGGAGGGTCAGAAAGGAAACCACCAGAATGGATTCATCAGAAATATCAAGATGTGACCAGGCTGTGCAGTGCAACAGAAAGTTTAATAGATTTTCTCCACTTGCTTCCTGATGCTGAAGTATCAGTGCCCCCATCCCTTTGCATACTTACCTTAATCACCTTCTTCAGGATGGGACACATTCCTGCAGACAAGATAAGACCAGCACAGTCCATGTCCTAGCACACACTCTCTCTGCCCGGAGCTTGTCACACACCTCAGACACTAATGTCGCAGCCCACAGGTAGCACTGACCCAGGGGCAGAGACCCACTTTCACTACTTCTCACCATAAATTTCTTCTGTTTAAGCAACAGCAGCACCTGTTTTCCTACCTAACTATAACGATAGTAAGTTATTTTCTTGGCATACATCTTCTCAGTGTAAAAAAAAAATTTGAACACTTTTGCCTTCCAGATTCTAATCATCTGAAAAAGTGAAACAAACTTTGAAAATATCTGTAAGAATTAAACATGTTTCAGTGTTTTAAGGCAAAATCAAAGCTATAATCTGGCTGTTTTCAGATGCAGAACTTGTTCTCTCTAAATCCTGTGGCCATGGAAACATTGTTCAACTCATTACAGTTTAACGTAATATATTTGTGTCACAGTACACTGAAGAATTGACATTGAAAAGATTGGATGAAGTAAGGAAGGCACCCTAAAAATCTGAAAGAACTAAATGAAAGTCTGTATAAGCTGGTAGGACTGACATGGGTACTAATATCTAATAACACTTAGAGAACAAAATGGTAGAATTAAGGTCATCTTCCTGTAGAAGGTAGGAATTAAACAGGGGGAAACATTAATATTCAAGAGAATATTAAAAACTCACTTGCACAGCTGCACAATGAGTCCAGAGGAAGGTCAGCAAGGCTGCAAGAGATGTAAAAGTCCACCAGGAAAGCAGCCAGAGGGCATGATGATGGGACAAACAAAAGGGTCCTTGTAGTTGGTGCCCTCACTAACTACTGTGGTTCTACTGTGGGTTCATTCCTGTCAACCTCACTGGTCTCCAGAGCAACAGGAAGCAATGGCAGAACAGTGTATTTGCACAGAACACACCTTGGCAACAGCTTCAGCTGACAGCACTCCTGACAATAATGAAAGTGTAGGGGGAAACCTGCCTTGATGACTACCCAGTCCTATGTGCATGCAGAATCATTGCAGACAGCCTTGGCTTTCTAGTATAGAGCTGCAACCATAGAATCTGGACTCAGTTCTTGGTTTTGCCAGAGAGCTGCTGTAGGAATCCTCTACCAGTGCTGGGCTTCAAGAGGCTAGCACTGTTCCTGTCACCATGTTGTTGTGGTGACCTTCTTTTCATTATAAGCTGTGAGATCAGTTAGGGCCTTTACAAACAAAGCACAACAGGAATTCAAACAACAAGTTGGTAGCAGTATGTTGCTCAGTTTCCCTAGAAATCTGTACAGACATAGAATCATAGAATGGCCTAGGGTGAAAAAAAACCTCAAAGATCACCTAGTTTCAACTCCCCTGCTGAGTGCAAGGTTGCAAGCCACTAGACCAGGCTGTCCAGAGCCACATCCAGCCTGGCTTTGAATGTCTCCAGGGATCGGGCATCCACAACCTCTCTGGGCAACCTGTTCCAGTGCCTCACCACCCTCTGTTTGAAAAACTTCCTCCTATTAAACCTTCCCTGTCTTAGTTTGTCATGGTTTTATGATTTTCGGTTATTGGTACTCCACATCATAACATCATGTAGTGTATGTACCTGGTTCTCAGAAGAGGAGGACAACTACATTCCCCAGGAGACTTTGTGACCCTGTTACAGTTTTCCAGCCAGAGAGAAAGATAAAAACTCGCAGATCACGAGATCTCACTCTCTTCCCATCCATCTCTCGTCCTGGCAGCATCTTGCTCCCCAGCTGTCTTATCATCGGTATTAGAGTAAGGCCTACCTTGATTTTTGGACATTCTCTCTCACTGTATTGGAATTATCAGTTTAAATTGTAATTACATTGTATTATAATGTGTTGTTTTGCATTCCAATATTTTATTTAGTAAATTAGTTTGGCCTGAGAGCAAAAACAGCAGCAACAATCTGAGGAGAGACAATCTCTCTACCCTTTTTTCCCTTTCCCAGGGCATGGGTCCATGGGTCCCCCATCCTATTTGTCACAGAATCAGGCCAAACGCCCGTAAACCATTGACATAGTTTAAAACCATTCCCCCTTGTCTGATCACTATCCACTCACGTAAACAATCATACCCCTCCTGCTCATTCTCTCCCCTCAAGTACTGAAAAGACACAATGAGGTCTCCCCAGAGCCTTCACTTCTCCAAGAGAAGCGAGCCCAGTTCCCTCAACCTTTCTTCATAGAAAAGGTGCTCCAGCCCTCTGATCATCTTGGTGGCCCTCCTCTGGACCCATTCCAAGAGCTCCATGTCTTTCTTGTTGTGGGGGCCCCAGGCCTGGATGCAGTACTCCAGATGGGGCCTCACAAAGAGCTGAGTAGAAGGGGACAATCACCTCCCTCTCCTTGCTGGTCACCCTTTTAATGCAGCACAGGATATAGTTAGCCTTCCAGCCTGAAAGCACACATTTCTGGCTCATGTCCAGCTTCTCATACCCCTGCATAGATCAAAGTGCAGAATAGTTAGTGATGATCAAGAAACCGCTGGCTGCCAGGGTCTGCTTGGCTCATTCATTGCAAGAGCTCTATGCACATTACTTGATAAATAAACACAGATTTTCCTATGTACACGTAAACATAAATCAGGAATAAACTAGATCAGTTTAAAGTTTTAGTCTTTCTCATGGTCTATATACAGATAAAAAGCTAAACTAATCAAAGCACCTGAAGAAGGTTACATTCTGATCAATATGGAAGCAAAATAATATTGTTTAATGATATATCAAGTTGACACCATCACTATCTCAGAAGAGCCATCATCCCACACTAGTGAGAACTGGATTCTCATTAGTACAAGCAAAATTAATCCCACTGGAGTTAACTCAGTTTACAGCTGTTGAGTATTAACGTGTTTGCTGCTATAACTTCCCCATGTCCCCAGAGCAATCAGTGAATTGTGGATTTATGTGGTACCTGTGGCACTTTTCAGACATTTATTGTTCTTGTACTTTTTCAGTTGTCCCAGTTTTTCCCTTCCCATCTCTTTTCAAAACTTTGACCATACAATTCACTTAAGCTTCTAAATGAGAAGAGTCTATAAAGAGCATTGGGTCAGACAGCCTTAATTTGAAAACATCATTACTCCCACACTAAATTTCCCCAGTCAATCCCAGAGCAGCCCTCATGGTTTGTACATCTCCCACACCAACCTTAGTGGGATTTTATCTTTCAGAAGGAAGGCAGGAGGAAGAGATATCACCACCCATGTCTGTGAAGATTGGAATTGTCCAGAGGATTAGAGCAAAGAAATATTCTCATTTCCATAGATTTTTTGGGACCTATAAAGTTATGAAGTTTTATCTGGAGAAGGAAAAACAGTAAGCCTTTATTATATGCTTAGCTTGGTTCCAACTAACTTTAAGTCAATTTTATTTTGCAAAGTTAGAAGTACTTAAGATGCTCTTGAGGTTCAGAATATCATTAACGAGTCTCCCACACAGTCCCCACAGCCCTTTTCTGAAGAAAGCCATTTCTGGGTCAGTGGAGTTAAAAGGATTACATTCAAACAAAAGAAGGGTTACTACTCTTCTTTCTTTTAGTCACCTGAAATTTAAGCAGCTAATATGATTAGAGTCTTATTGTAACCAGTTTGATGAAGGGCATGTTCCAAAGACAATCCATTCCATCCTACATCAGGTGATAAAACTAGTCTAATACATTGCCCTCTGGAGCTGCTTATCTAGATATTTATCTCTACACTACCTCCAGGAACTAGATCTGTATCTTTAGCCATAAAGGACTAGATTCATTCGCAGGTGAAGATACCTTCATCCAGGTGTCTACAAGTGAGTGATGAGTCCAGATTCCCACTGATGAAATATTTTACCAATACAGCATACAGGCAATTGAGAGCAATCCAACTTTGTCAGGCAGACGCCTAGGTTTGACTGACAACTGAAGTCCTGTGCCAAATCTGCAACACTATAGATGCTGCATTTACTCCAGGGTACCCCAAACAGCACCAGTCAGCTGTGCTTAAGCAACTGAACTGAGCCCTCATGCCTGCACACCTCTTTGGACACCACCGGATGTACTGATTAATCATCATTGACTATGATTAAAGCACAGACAGCTGTTTCCCACATAGACACCTCCATACAAATGAATGTTTGCTAAAATCCTGTATCTTCTGTAGAACCTGTAACGGAGCCTAAAGGGTCTCTGTGGTTCTTGCTTGGTATCACGACTACAGCCCCAGCATGAGCTGCCATAAAAGGTCAGGGGCTTCTCCTGAACTGCTTGCTCTGCATAATTACACGCAGGAAAAAATGGAAGCATATCCAAATTTCAAAGTGCACAGGCTTGTTTTATCATAATAAAAGTAGTACATTCATTTAGCTGCAATGGGGCATATCACTCAAAGCAGCAGCATTTTTTGAAAAACAGTAGATCATTTTCTTAACAACTACTCAATATTTCAGATGGTTTCAGCTACATTTTAATGTGGTAAAGCAAATACTACTTTGGGCTCAAAGCCATTATCATTCAATTGTCTGTTGTAAAGGAATACAGGGAGACATTTAAAATATGAGTGAATGTAAGGGCTCTTCAATCTCTTTAGCCAATCTAAAGGTAACTGAATGAATCACTGAGCTGCAAGTCAACTAATAGGTGGAGAAAATCAAGTCTGATAAACCAATTACCGTTCTATATCTCCATCCTCCAGGATCTGAGTTCAAAGTCAAGTAAGTCCCCAAAAGTCTCCAGGACTTGCTGGAACAGTTTTGTATATCAGAACAGGGTAAACATGTTTTCAGAAGATCTAAGAACTATCCAGACTGAAAAAGAAAGATGGCAAATGAGAATGTGACAGTGAACAGAACATTCACTGTATCACTAATGCTTAACCCAACTACTGACACCACGAAATAAGGATCTGCCTACTTAGTAATATTCAAACTAGTAAGTTCCTGCCACCCACTTAGAATATTAGTTCTCAATTCTCTTTACATAGGATGCTTCAGTGCTCCATCATGCATTGTTTATTATCTCCCCAAAAGATAAGTGTCAAATAATGATCTGCACAGGGCATTGAGATGCTTGTTAGGATGTTCTACTTGGGAGCTGTATTGTTTCATGTTGAACTTGGGCACTTCTTGATGGAGTTTAGCTTGCTTCAAATTGGAAAGGATTTTAAACAGCAAAGTTTCAGTATTTTTAATCTCTGAAGTTGCTGTAAAAGGATCCCTGTAAAACAGGGAACAACCATTCCATCTTCAGTGTAAGGACTACTGTGTAATTGTGGCCCTTTGCCTGGCTTTAGAAACCCTAGGTCTGATTTTGAAATCAGCTAAGCACCTACAGTTCCAGCTGAAATCAGCAACTCTGGAAATCAGACTGACCATGCAAAATAATGCATCTCTTGGAAAAAAAAACGTTGGCTACAGTTTCCCTTCAACTTTGACGTCATCAAGTAGAAAACCTAGAATAACCTGAACAGTTTCTCCCAGATCTGTCATTTCACTCTCACAGTCCAGAATTTTCTTGGAAGTTAAACAGAAAAAAAAATGCAGTGTGCCCACCAGCTCAAAGTCCCAACCTTCAACTATGGGTATAGGGAGGGCAGGAAACAACCGGCTGCATAGATACCATTTGCCTTATTCAGATAAGTATGATCACAAAACATACAAAAGTTTTTCTACCAGCAGGAGCCAAGCCAAATATTTACAACTTAAACATCTTAAGAGAGTTCAGATGATGCTATTGATAACAAAACAAACATAAAGGCTTCCCCCAAACTTGTGCCTGTAATCACTATTCCCCACTCCACAGCCCCCCTATTAAGGAGGAAAGTTTTCCATGTCTAAATGAGTAAAGCGGCTTTCAGAATTGCTCAAAAACAGTTCCAACACTTCATTGCATTACCCAGCCCAGAGGAGCTACAGCTGTGGGAAGAGATGTCAGAGCTGCCTGCTGTTCTGCTGATGCAGAGGGAACACAATCACTTTGTGTTGGTCTGAGACTTGGGTATGGAAACCAGCTCTAGAGAAGCATTTGATGGAGGTATTTCTGTACAAATGGCTCATAATATTTATAAGGTCTCAGTTCTCTTGCACTCATGACAAACACAGTTACAGGTACTTTCATAAATGGAAACATGAGACAAAAGCCTAACAAGCCTGAAGGATTAGCAATTTGCCTGTACTTGAAGAAGTGGAGAAAACACACAAGCCTACACCTTTCCAAACTGTCATGACAGGCAGCTGAATTACTGTGACAATATGAGCCACAGTCATGTGCTAATAGAGGGGAGATCTTTCCCAAGGAGGAGCTCTGAGACAACTGAGCAGCAGGACCCTGGGGACTTGGGAAGCAGAGTGAATCAGGCAGCTCTGCCCTGCACTGCCATGGCCAGACTGAGTTGGCATCTAAATTAGCTGATTTGAAAGGTGCTCTGGACACATACACACGACCTTTCTATGACTCTTCTCACAAAATATAAGTGAAAGTGTGAAACAGATTTCTTAATCTATGATCTCAGTTATCATACATAATATAGCATTTCTCCTGGCATCTTGTGGCTGACGCCGCTCCCTACAAAATGCCCAGTAAAACACTAGAAACACTGAGACTGGAACCTACTGATGTGAAAATAATTGTACAGAACAGTGCAGAGGAAGGCAGAAGGGCTGTAAATCTGTCTGGACTTTTTCTAGGTTGTATCTTTTAATATTGCTATAAATCAGCTTATCCTTATCAGCAAAGTACACTGCATGTTGAGACACACAGATTTCTAAAGAAGTCATTGCATCCTATGCCCACTAATTAGCACAGCTGGCCTAATTGACTGGCTCTGCAGAGTCAGTACAGCTGTGAGCTGGCTGGCAGTGCTGTGAGGGGCAGCAAGTCTCACACATCTGGGAGAGAGAGGAGAGGAAGGGGAGATCCTAGTGGACATAGAAATAGAAATGAGAAGAAACAGTAGGAGGATTTACAAAGGCAAAACCAAAAAAAAATAAGCAGCAGAAATAAGGAGGTAGTAGTCCTGAGATATATTAAAAACACACATCCACACTGGCTGAAGTTGTGGAAAACTGCAGTGATTTCTACTAATAGTTTAAAAAAAAGCATTCCATCACATCCTAAAGAAGCACATTGCTACTCTATAGAAAGAGGCTTCCTTTCTACTTTAGAGATTTCTATCCCCTCCTCCCCAGGTAACAAGCAGTTTGTTGGCCATCACTGGCAGTGTGGAAGCAGGAGGGTAACTCTGCAGATGAAAATAACACAGTGAGGAGGCCACAGATAATCACAATCTGCATAAAATTAAGATAGGAAAAAACCCCACACAGTTAAGGTATAAATTCTGATGAGATTTGCAACTCAGGTCACCCCAGGCACTCCCTGTAAACATACAGGAATATTGTTACAGGAACTTTTGAATTCATGACTGGAATTTTGGAGAAGTTAATACATTCCCTTTTCCTTTGGAACTTATTCCTTGCCATGTTCCTTTTTAATAATAGCTTGAATTAGCTGTGTAAAAGAGAGATACTTATGTGCTTCTAACAAGTGCCACTGACAGAGATGGAGAGGAATCAGAGCCAGATCCAGGCTGGAACAAATAACAAATTGGAGAGACTGTTTCACAGACAGTTTTCTTTCCCCCTGCATACATCTAGCTCAGATATCTGTGCTGGTGCTATCTACAGGAAGGGTCCCACACACTGCAGCTGCCCAGTCTGTGGGTTTCCATCCCCAAATGCTGCAATGTCCTGCAGACCTACCACAGGACCCACAGTTGCTCCTTGGATCTCCCTTTCTTTCCAGTTCCCCAGAAAAACCTTTTCATGTCAGCTTTCTTACCAGTATTCACCTTTTCTGACCCCTACTCATAACTTAGGTTAGCAACAGAGTCTCTGTATCTTCCTCAGAGACTTGAAATGGATAATGCTCCTACTCTTGGTTTCTGGCCTCTCTGGGCAGCTGGAAGTGGGTGTTGGTGTCACCTGGGTGGGATCACTCCATCCCAGAGAAGTAATGCCACAGGTCAGATGCAGCATGGAAATGACAAGGATAGTCAGGCCTCTGTGAACATTTGCCCAGCCTGGTCCAATCAGCCAAGATCTATGCAGTAAGCTCCCTCCTCTTTGATTCACTGTATCCTACACAGATCAAAGGTACTTTAAATGTTTAGATAAACTAGAGTAATTTTCTCTTCTTTATCCATAACTCAATTAGCCCACCCAGAATAACAACAGAATAATAGGTGAAGTATAAATGCAAGTTGCAGAAACCTTACTCTTTAGATCTTAACACACTACTATCTTCCCTTCTAAGTTATTTGTGGATATCCCCCATCCCCCCCCCACTTTCCATTCCTTTCCCAACCAGCTTGTAAAGCAGAAATGTATGGCTGGGTAAAGAGTATGCTTTCAAAGACCATCTCAATCCTGTTTTTTAAGTTACAGATGTAATCGTTACCTGTCATTTCTCCAACAGAATAGCTATTTTTAATTATAGAAAGCGTATTTTCACTGCAGTTCAGTTATCTCATACTGAGTTCCTCCAGAACTCTTTAAAGTATCGTCTGGAGCTGGTGACTTACTGAAATTTAAATTATTGATTTGTTCCAGCTCTTCTTCTGACACATCTTGATTACTAGAAAAGAGCAAGTCCCAGTAGGTATGGCTCTAATATTCTCTGTGCTGAAGACTGATGCAAAGAAATCACTTAGATTCTCAGCAATGTCTTTATCTTCTTTATTTTCTAGCTTTAATCTTCAGTGATCCAGTTTCTGAACTACCAATTATCACTTGACAGAATAGAAATAAACCTAAAGCATTTTTATTCTGCCCCTCTAGTTACTTGCAGTCTACTGCATTTCCTTTAAAATTCCCCTCTCACATCTAGTCCTTACACTTATGAATGCACCAACATATAGGAAAGCTTAAGTTATGTTTTCAAATTCAGAACATTTCCTTTTGATTCAAAAACAGATAACTCAACAAACCTCTCAAGCCTACCATTCAGGAGTACCCTTTTCCTGCCTAATATTTTCTTTAGCAACATATATTCCCTCCAGATTTTATTATCATTCTTCAGTTCAATCCATGGCATCTTTACAGATTTTTTTCCCCCTGTATTTCTCTCTCAGGAGTTTTCTTGACTAATCCTACGTTAGTAAAATCTGGTTCCTCTGAAGGTCACATTTCACCATCACGTTTTGTACTTTATGGTCCCATAGTTTGGTGAGAGATATTTGTTAATGCAGCTTCAGACACAATCTTTGTCTTGAATTCCTTTTTTGCTTAAGATCAAGAACCAAAAATCAGGATGTTGCATGTAAAGAAGTAACTTTGATCTGAAATACCATACCTACATTGACTCGGGTTCAGGCTAAATAGACAGAAACCTACACCTTGTTTAGACTTGTCAAAAGCAGAAAACAGGCAGCAGGTGGCAAACTTGGAGCACATCACCTATACCAGCAACAAGCCACTGGTGGAAGCTGCCTTACTTTCATTTGGACATAGCAAGGCTGCTCACAAGGGAGGCCCAGCCAACATGGCCCACCTTGCAGGAAGCACCCAACCACCAGCTGGGGTGACAGCTGCCTAGAAACAAGAGGGCACGCACTATCCCTCTTGTTGGAGCAGGGTTGCTCAAGAAGAACAGCAGTGTTTTAGGGTGAAGCACTATAACTTGATGGCCTGGGGTCTCAGAAGAGAGAGGCCACCCAGGTTTGAGTCACTGTACTGATCCTTAGCACTTGATTTTATCCAAGAGATTTTAATGCAAGATGTATAGCCCCTAAAACAAAATGTTTGTTACAGCCTGGTGCCTGCACAGACACTCCTTTCATATATAGGAAGAGGTTATTTTTCTGAGACAGAAATGCACAGGACTGTATTGATTGAGCTGAAGTCACGGTATGTTCACAGCCCTTAGTCCTGGGCATAGCTGAGGCCAGACCCCATCTCCCCCACAAAACTGGACAGCTTTTCAGCAGGGCTAACCGAATCATACCTTGAGTCCCTGCAAGAAGTAAAGGTGTATGGGCAGGCTTGCTTCAGACTACTTCATTCTGTTTTACTTATTACTAAATAGGTACAATCTTCTTTTAATTTTCCATTGATTCCCTCTTGCTGACAAGGCCTCATTATCACTGGGCAATAGAGCTGCCCCACCATCCCCACACAGTTTCCCCCTCTGTGAGCTGCAGGTGATTACTCAGACAGCAAAAGACCCCAAGATGCATTGGCAGAGCTTTAAATCATTTCCTAGCAGCCAATAATTGGGGGAGAAAATGAATTAAAAAAGATTATCTTGGTCATGGAAAAAACAGCAAGAATTAACACTGATCTATCTTCCACTGGTAAAGCTAAACAGTGATTTATTAACAGTTCATGAAAAGAAGACACAAGGCACATTGAGGCATCATAGACTGGCCCTAGCAGTGCTGCAAGCAGTGACTCTACTGTTCTGCACCCACAGTGCCCTCCTGACCCACTATGTGCTCCCTGCAGCCACAGAGCAGCAGGAGTGTGCTTGTCAAGCTTCTGTAGCAGGGCATAGCTTATCTAACCAGGCACACCAATTAGCTTTCCTAATCAGCCACCCCAATGGTAGCTGCAGTCTCTGCTGCCTGCCTCTACCTGAGTACTTAGATAACTGATTTGGTGGTGCCAGCTTGGATAGAAAGCAGGTAAGAGACTTCATGGATTTACATCAAATAAAACCTCATTTATTGGATATGTACGCAAAAAAAGCCTAGAGGTGCAAGTCCTCTGGCAATCGGGGAAAGAGGCTGTTAAGTACTTTTCTATTTCCTATGCTACCAAGGCCCACCTGGGGCACCGGCTGCTCAGATCTGGCTACTTCTGGACTTTTCCCACCCAATCCAAAGCCCCTGAACCAAACAGGAAAACAGCAAGTCAATAGAAAACTCTACTACAACCACCTGACCTCTTGCCACTCCCCAGTGAGACACTCTGTGTTCTGAACCACATCCAAATTCCCTCCTCCCACCTCAGCAGCTTGAGTTGAGGGTACCCCCGAGCTGTGTGCCCGAGTGGCACCTCAACCCCCTGTGTGCCATGTGTCCCAGGGGACAGTAGCACAATAGCACCATGTGGTGCTACTCAGGCCCTCGCCAACACAGAGCTGTCCTTACCTCTGAGACATGTGTCAGTGGGGGAAAAGGCTGTCCCAGAAAGGAGGCCACAGGGAGCCCCACACAGTCGTGCTGCTCCCAGCCCTGGCAGCAATGGAGCTGGCACCCGGCAGGCACTTGGCTTGGACACAGCGTGTCCCAGGCTCCAATCAGGGCAATCAGCCGCAAAGCTGCTCCGTGCTCAGCTTCAGCATCTCACCAGCCTCGCAGTCCAGGGAAAAACACCTCCTACAAGCACCAGCGTCATTTCAGGCAAGGGCGTAGTATCAGCATGCTGGAAATTGCATTATGGATCAGATGGGAATATGCTCCAGGCTCAACACCATCACATTCCTTTCCCCAGTGGAAACAGGAACCCCAAAGAGGAGCATGCAACACAAAGGCAAAACAGGGAGGGCTGCATTCAGGGATACCTCTGGGTCAGCACTGTGCCGATCACTGGTTCAAGAGCACCATCTCCTGGGTGGCTCTGCAGCAGGATCCAGCCCGGAGCCAGTCTGAGCGCAGAGTGCTGCAGCAGAGGCCAGAAACACCGGCTTTCATGGTATTGCTATTCAGCAGAGAGTTCTTAACTGACAGGTAGCATTTAAAGAATGTGTTGTAGTGTGGATTTGATATGAGTGCTTTAAAATGCTTGTTGATATACCCTTTGAAAACACAAGTTTCATTCACTGGTCATAGGCTTAAGACAAGACTACAAAACTTCCTCAGCTTTGTAGCATTTATAGTATGACCAGTAAATCACTTACATGTGCTTCAGCTTACTGTGGCCTGTAAAATGAACATTCGGGTGCTTTGTTTCATGGTTTTGAAGCTAAATTGTATAAGTTGTACATAAAATCCTTTGGACCTTGAAGAATAGGCTTGTATAACACAAAGTGTAATTTAATGATTCTTTGAAACTCAATATTGCAAAGCCCTTTTGATTCATCTTACTACAAATTGCAAAGTAAAATTTCACAGGAGCTCATCTTTAAAAAATGTTAAACCAACCCCTGTGGAAACTTTATAGTAGGAAAGACAGCAGAGAGCTATAGAAACATATACACAAATGCAAGTGTTTGGCTGTATATGAGTAGGAGCACACTCATTGCTTTGCATGCAGAAGGGTTGCAACTAAGAAGAAATTACCATTCTTCTGTCACTTCATAAATTAATTTACCTAATTAATAAAGAAGTTTTGGAATGAATATTGGATTTGGCCCTTGGATTCTTCTTAGGCCGTAAAAAGAAAACAATCATCACCCGCACATTATTTAAGTTAACAAAATACTTCAGAAGTTACAGCACATACTTCAACAACAGCTTGAGAAATAAGCTTCAAGCAGTTTTCTCTTTGAGAAAGTCTAGCGTGCTTATCAATTCTGTTCTGGTTTTAAAGGCCTTAAACATTTTAATAATTTAAGAAAAGCTGCTCTTAAAAGGTTTTCTTTGCAGTTAAGAGGAAGCACAAGCCAGCAACCTGCTGCTCTGCCAGCATTTCTGATAGCTGGTTCACCAAAAGGAGTATAGAAACCATGAAGGTATTCAATTCTTTATATTCAACACCACACTCTTCTTCTCAGGCTTGCTCTACAGCTACCACAAGTTTTACACAACACAGTGACCTAGCTAAAACTAGCTTTGCTTCCAGAAAAAAAAAAAACAAAACAGGCACGAAAAACTGGATGATTGCCTGTTCAGATGAAAAAGGGAGCTTGACTCACCGGCCAACACTATGAATAACCCAAAAGCTTCAAACCCTCTTTAACCCTCCCACCACGCCTCTCCACCTTTGCTCTCAGAGACATGAAGAATCAATGCTTGCCTCATAAGAAGTGAATGTTTTCTCCTTACACAACCCTGTAATACTGATGTTGAACTACCTGTTGTAAGGAGAACTAGGTCTTGCAAGGTTGTGCAAACTGAATTAGACAGGGATTTATCACTCAGATGCCAGGGTTTACATTTTGATACTGCCCTTCTTAAGCACAGGCACTGTAAAAACCTCAACTAGACTTAAGCAGTTCAGAGAGGTTTTCCTTGGTACAATTACCTACTTTCACATTCCCACACTTTATTTCCTTCACACTTCAGCACTAAAAGAGTCTTAAAAAAATCCAGCCAGAGATTTCTAGCACATCTTTATAAAGAGGACCTCTGAATTCACTCTAAAGATCTGATAAGCCTCCACATTGATAAATCAAATAAAGATATCTCAAGCATTTTAGAGCACTTAACTCTAAATTATTTTTTAATCATAAGCAAGAAACACAGAACATCAATCACATCAAATCACTTACCAACAAAATTAAAGCTAAAAAAAAAAAAAAGGCACAGAGACTGAGAAACACACTGACTCCACGTAATACAATAGAAAGCACAGCAATAACAACTGAACAGCAAGGTTCTAGACTGGAGCAAGTGAGGATTTGCTCAAACACAACAGCCATAGACATGTAAATAAGCAAAAGCATCTGCTTACCTTTAGCAAGCTCCAGGTACACAGAAATCTCTAGCAAGATAGCCTTACCTCCACTGCCAACCCTTAAATGAGGTCTGGGAAGTGGTGGATCCTGGCTCCACCCCTTCCAGTCACTCAGGTTCATTGCATGCAACTGAGCTCCCCTGGGTTGGCCCTGCCTTCCCACCAGGTGCTCAATCACTGGTTCAAGCCCTGACTTAGAATTTCTGCTACAATATGTAACAGGTGAGAGGTGCTACCAGATGCAAAGGATTACCTTAATTTATGTGAGCAGGTTGGTCCATGTAGCTCAGCCTTTTACCACAGCAACATTACCAAAGGCATCCACAGAAAATATAAGTTTCAGTATATAAGTTACAATAATAGTAGGAAACTTTCCAGTTCAGTAAGTGTTCAGACTACAGTCCCATAGCAATAGAACAGCAGACAATGATTTACACATATTCCTCTCATTGCAAGCCCTGAGCAGTGTGACACAGCCCAAATGAGCCCAGAAGCATCTCACTAGAGGACCCGCCAGCTAGGATACCCACCTGGGGTGGCGCATGAGAACTGGAGCTCAGAAATGGGACTCAGGGGATTTATGATATGGCCAACAGTGATCAGAAACTGTGCAGGTGGCAATGCTCATTATCAGCCTTGATTCTTGCTATACAGACATGTATTTGTACAATGGCAAACCTCAGGAGCAAGCAGCTTTGCTTCTTTCTTCAGAGACAGACAACGAGGTGAGCTCTGTGCCTGCTCTCAGCTGTCCTCCTCTGCAGCTTCAGCCTTCCCAAGCTGTGCTCCTGAGCGCTATTTTATTGTAGAGTGATCAGAGGTGTATAAACAGCAGAACCCACTGGTTTTCATTGACAGTTCCTGCATCATTCCCTCCCTTGCTGCCTCCTGTGACACTTACTTCTGTGGGCAGTCATCCTTTCTCCCTCACAACCCTTCACACCCTTCAGACCACAAACTCCTCAAGCTCACGTCCCCCAAAATTTGCTTGGGACATCCACTGACTAACACCCCAGGCACCACTGTTAGCAGCTGTCTTCTCTCATTGACATAGAGCATGAGAAAAGCAGGCGCAAACTGTTCATCAATGACAACGTTTTTCTTTTTCCCCCCCCCCTTAAAATCAGCTAATTAAGCAGAGTAGCAACAGTTTTCTAAAACAATCAACCACAGAATCAGATTGTTGGGGGAAATTCTCAATTAAGTCTCAAAAAAAGCCTCTTTATAAATATCCAGAGTTTTATCACTTAAGTAGATGGCTGGTTTTTTGTTTGTTTGTTTGTTTGTTTTTTGCGTAAGCATCTACACAGATGTAACATGTAAAACCACTCGTGCACAGAGCCTGCAAAGATGCATCTCCTACAGGTATGCAGGCAGAAATCAAATTTTATGCTATTGTTCCTGTAGCTTTTTTGTATTATTCTTCTTTTCACTTGCTCAGTTACAATATTCTAATTAAGCCAAGGATGCATATAAACAGTACTACATATTTTTTTAAAGAGAGACATGGAGAAAGCAGAAAAACTATTCATAGTTTCAGTAACAGCAGGAGCTTGTGCAGGGAGAAAAAAAATGCTGCTCAGAGAAAGATCTGACAATGCTCAAATCACCTTTATGTTAAAGTAGCAGCAGATAATATTGAAATACATTCAACATTCACAAAAGAATAAAGAATACAGCTCCATGAAATAACAGATTTGGGATGCTGTCATCTGTTTTTGTGTCTGTTTTTTTTTTTTTTTTAAGTAGACTTAGTAGCTAGTCTAAGAATTAAACACTGAAGTAGAAAATAGTTGTCTTTTCTTCAAGTAATCTTATTCTTTGTTTAAAATATACATCCATTTCAGTTGGTCTTTGGACATGAATAACTGACAAGTTTTTGAAATTTATTTATTTTTCCAAACCTCATCTTACATTTAGAATGGCAGAAACCACTCATGGAAGATTAGCTGTAAGAAAAGTCATTTAATCAGAATTTCAGGAGAAGTTAAACTGAACTAGAGCTTTGCATTTCATGTGATATGGTGTATGAACGAAAAAAATGCACTCATACATACACAATTAACAATCACAACTGACTGCCTCTGAGCATAGCTTATTCATAATTGGTGATTATTCTAAAGTTACTTCTGGTAGTGAAGCTGAGCAGCTTTTTAAGCCGAGATGCTATTTAAGCATCAAGACACTGACTGCGTTTGAACTATACAGTAAACTATACAATAAACTTACTGTAATCAGCACACATTTTGCAAATTCTGTTCAGGCTGTACAGGGATATAGTTTCTCTACTAGACAGCTTGCTCTGGTGAACATTAAAGAGATAAAATTGAAACTTGCACCAAAACCCACATTTGCCAGTTACAGTCCTGAGTTCCCCTTCCAGTGAGGGTTTTTTTTTTTTCCCCTTTACTCACATTTTAGATTCCACATTAAAAGCAGTATCAGTTTCATTATAGTAATTTAAAATAAAAAGGAACTATTGCAGACAATCTACATAAAACACTATTTCCAATCACTTGCTTAGCTCACATGCATACCATTCACTGGTCTGCATTAATAAAAGTAAATGGCATATAAAAACAGCTTGGTTAGCTTTTATCCTTAGCAGTATTACTGTACAGGTGAAGCGAAGTTTGTTTATTTTCACTTGGGAAAACATGGTTAGATAGTTACTTGAAGACTTCAGAGAGCTTCCAACAAAGGAACGCTTTGGCTATTTTTAGTAGCCCTTCTGCTGCACTTTGTATCTTATCTCCAATGAAACATTTAATCTCTTTAACCCACTTTTGAAGACCAATACTCCAGGAACCATAGCAGTTCCAAGTGACAACACTTGGAAACACAGCAGATCTAAAAAGACAACTTAGTAACTAGCAAACAATACAGTAATTACTGAAGTATTCTCCTGTACTACTGCAAGCTAGAATACTAAAGCCTTAAATAATTCCCACATTCTAGAACTGACACAGAAACTGCAATACACAAAGTATATAAACAGGGGGAAAAGCCACTTTGCAAGAGGTAGAAAAGATTTTATAAAATCTTTAGGCACAATTCAAAGCAGTCCTTTAAAAGCTAACAGGAATACACCAAGTAATAATGACCATTATACGTGTATTTGTACTAGTGTGTTTATTTTTACCCTTTGGAATAAAAGTGTACTTCATGCACTCTCATACCATATTTTCTTATGTATTGTTTGAAGACCATTTTCTCTTATATCATATGAGATAGTAGAAACTTTACAGGCTCTTGGGAATTCTTATCAATAGCAGTTATAAAAAAAAAACCCAGATGCACTAGCACTACTTAGCACTTTTTCAAGAAGAGCAAGGGAACACACTGTTTGTATGGGTTCATGTAACAAAGAACAAAGAAACACTCAAAATCAATAAAAATAACATTATCAGTTCTTTTGGTTTACTCCTGCCTCAATCAAAAGAATGCTTTTAGAAGTGAACTTTTTTTTTTTTTACTTTTTTTAAAACAATTTCCACAAGTATATTCTTTACAGTACAGTGGTTATACTCAACTTTTCACAATATCCATAAATCAAAATACTGAGATCACTACATTTACCATGAGCTAACAGACATCCACTGATAAATCTTAGTGTCAGTTTAAAAAGATGCCTTCTTTGAACTGAAGTACGTAAGGCTTTACTGGTTACAAGTTCTTATCAAAGATTTTCCTCTCTTCCCATCACGGCATCTTTTTCTTTTCCTCATTTTACTTTTTTTCTTGGTCTTTTTCTGCATCCAGAAGTGCTGAGCGGATTCCTAATTTCTTTAACTCTTCTACGAGATCTCCATTCTGATGCATCTGGAGGAGTATATCACAGCCACCAACGAATTCACCATTGAGGTATACTTGTGGGATGGTAGGCCAGTTGGAGTAGTTTTTTATTCCTACAAAAAGAAAAACAACATTGTTAAATATTACCCCCAACTCTCCAGATAGAATGGGATTTTAAATAGAATACAATTGCTTCAATTGAACAGAACAACTGATATTCTCATTTCTTCCCCACTGAGGTAATAATTTATCTGTATAACAGGAACACTGAAAGAAAAATTCTGGTAGGTTTGGCTCTCACTCCAACTCAGGATGTGGTTCTAAAGATGTGGAGTCAACTCAGCTCCTGCAACAACTTCAAACATGCTGGAAAAAATGTAGCATCTCCTTTCCTGCCATGGAAACAAACAAATATGATAATAAGAAATGGGAAATCTTGAAAACCACAAAGAACAGTTTAGATCCTGCTGCCCTTTGTATTTCCCTAAGGGACTTCAAAACACACTGTAGCTGTGTGAATTCAGGAAAAGACATACTACTGCAATTTCAATTACAACATACATTTGCCCCTTTAAGAGCCTTATGAATTTCAAATTGCTTTATCTTTCATTGCCAGACCTTACAGCTCAAGGGAGGGGCACGAAGACTGAAGTCTCTTAGAGGAGCTCACTACACCAAATGGAGTTAGAGTCACAATTTTGAAGTATAGCATTAAATTAAAAACAATACTTCACAAAAAAAAAAAAAAAAAAAAAAACCACAAAACATAAAGCCATCTAAAAATACTGACTGATCAAATGGCATAAATTGAATCCCAAACTGCACTTACAGGCATCAGGAAAAATATCACACAGAAGAATCAGTATATCTAATTTGCCAAATGACTTTTCACACAAAACCATCAATTCATAAAACAAGTCAAATACCTCTGTTTAAAAAAAAAAAAAATCCACTACAGTAATAGTAATCTAAAAAAACCTTGTTATAATAAAGTGTCCCTAACTATTAAGTGCAACAGCATCACCACCTGCAATTTCTTCCTTAGCATTTCATTAAAGCCTTTCTTGGCTGTTTAGATGAAGTTTGCTGAAATTTTAAATTTTGATGTGAACTTGTGTTTCACTGTTTAAGAAGCATGTCTCTTAAACATTCCTTGGTTTCTGAACTCTCCAAGATCATTTTATACTAAAATCCTTTTAACTCATAACAACTGCAATGCAGAATTGAGTCCCCACACATAGGCAAACCTAAGGATATCCCTTCTCAAAGAAGCCACCATAGATAGGAAGTAAGGGTTGTTTTTGTAAAGATACTGTGATGTTAAATGCGAATTGAGAACGAAGGGCACCACATATCAATTTAATGCCAACAAGCACTGCAAGGTAACATTTGCACCAATTTTTCTTTTACAAAATTCTTTCTTCAAAGACCCAAAAGCATATACGTACAAGCATCGATAGGACTTTTAAGGATCTATTCAACTTCAGATAACAATGCGAACACCATCAGGATGGGCTGCTCTACATGCCGCACTCTACGTATCAGGCAAGGTCTGTGTATTGGGGCTCAACCAGATTACAAATTAAACACTTCCTCAATCTGTTCAGCAGTACCTAATTTAATATTGCATTTACCAAAACTATTTCAGCAGTACTGAAGCAAACCAGCCCAGTCTATGCTTGCTGAACTCAGGATGCACTTGTGTGATTAATCTTTCAGCAGTGCAGACACACTGCAGGGAGCTTCCTTCTCACTCTCTGGAGGTTAGTGTTTCCTTCTGTGCTTCAGAAGCTGTAGGCTTCTCTTTTGAAACACTGTTTTCTAAATCCACACTCCACAGATAAGGTATAAAGCTTGACAGCTGAACTAGCACACTGCAGAATGACTGTGAAACCATCATCTGAGAAAACTACTACTGCAAGGGGTACCCAGAGGACTCCCACCCTATTTCCCCTACTCCAACAACCAAATCTCAGACTCTGTTTTACCACCACTAGCACCAACAAATGATGAGCCATCTCAAAGAACTGAGTCAAGCAACCACTCTCACTCCTACCACACACTTTCCAGAAAAGTATCACATTTCCACGGAGATCATTAATACTGGTGTATGTTTGAAGAACTAGCCCAAGGGTGGGGAGAAATATCAAGATCTGTGATGGAATCCAGTACATAAATAATATTTTCATTGTTGCTCTACAATCTGAAGGTGAATTGCAGCAGTTCAAACCAGCTCAAACCACTGCTTTTCCAGTACACAACCCCAAGCTTCTGTCATCATAGTGATCTGAACTAGCCACACAGTATTTGACCAGCCAAAAGTAGGATCACCTGCGGTAAGGCCAACTTAGAGAAACTTGAATTGTTATGGAACCACAGCCCAAGAGGGAGCACTAAGGTCTCTTAAAGCAGCTTTCAAAATGAAAGATTTGTGTCAGGGAAATACATCCTCAATTCAAGTTCAGATAAACCATTCAACTTTAGTACTAGTAACTAGTTTTATAGACATGAGAGTGTTCTCAGGTGAAAAGCAGAGGTGGGGAGCTGTTTTTACAGCCTGCCTTATTTCAGCAAAGGTCAAGCTTCAGTAGGTCAGTTATAGTTCAGATGAACGATAACAACCTCAAAATATGGTACAGGAACAGGAAAGAAACCAGTCAGCACTCCACACATGCCCGAAGCATCACCTCTGCTAAAAGCATATATGTATTTAAATACTTAAGTTCATTGCTGGCACCCAGTTCACATGCCATGATCTCCTTGCAAATCAATGCTTAGGTTGAGAGGAATTATCAGTTATTTAGATATTCGAGAAAGATTCACCATCCTTTCACTATCCCCATATGTATACAGTAAAGACTATGACCATGAAGAGGGCTTAGGAAAGTGTCATGTGTTGGGTATCTGACTTCTAAGCACCTGAAACCAAAAGGGACAATGAGGGCCTTCAGTCACTGGTGAATCCCATTTGTCAATCTACGGAGCTACAATTTCCAGCATCTCTCTCCTCTGCCAGAAGTTGCCATTAACAGAAACAAGCATGCACTGGCTTTTCAGGATTCAGGAGGTAGTATGGGAAGCAGTGTAACAGACCACTGGCCTCAAAAGTAAGGGTGTCCTCAGGGAACTCTTCACTTCAAGGCTTCACCCCTGATGCTGGCACTCACCTCACAGTGCAGAGAGCCAGCCCAGCCTGTAAACTCAACAGTTCTTGTAATACAGCATGCTAGCTGTCCGTGCAGCCAGATGATACCAAACCACTTGAGGTCACCTGATGCGTGCCAGCATGCAGATTTAAATCACATTTTTGTGTATTCTAGACAAGAAGAATTAACACTATGCATCTGCAATACTAACCACATAAAACTTCAAGTCAACGACGTATATCAGAGGGAAAGATGGAAGTATCATAAGAACTGAGTACTGACTTTTTACAATTAAAACAAACAACCACAACACGTATAGAATAGCTTCTACCTCTTGCACAGTAATGCAAATATTTCTTGTGCAAACGAATATCATAACAAAACATAGTGCTGCACTTTATCAAAAACAGCAAAGAACCCCAGCTGGCAGAGAACACAGCGGTCCAAGTCCAAGCCATTCATGATGTTTCACAACACTGTTCACAGTGAAAAGAAAGCATCTGATAACTGTAGAATGGTTTGGGTTGGGAGGGGTCATAAAGCTTGCTCAGTTCCCTGCCTGCTGTGGGCAGGGCTGCCCCCAACCAGCTCGGGCTGCCCAGGTCCCCATCCAACCTGGCCTTGGAACACCTCCAGGGACAGGGCATCCACAGCTCTCTGGGCAGCCTGTGCCAGTGCCTCACCACCCTCTGAAAAAAGAACTTTCTCCTAACATCTACCCTAGATCTCCCCTCTTTGAGTTTAAAACAGTACCCCCTTGTTCTCTCATTATTAGACCGCGTAAAAACCTCTCTCTCCCTCCAGTTTATAAGTTCCCCATAAGTACTGGAAGGCTGCAGTGAGGTCTCCCCGGAGCCTTCTCTTCTCTGAGCTGAATAGCCCCAGCTCCCTCAGCCTTTCTTTGTAGCTGAAGTGCTCCAGACACACGTGCCTATGAACCAGGGAAGGCGGCGTGGCACGGAACCCCGGCCCGCAGGCTCCGTCCCGTGAGCTCGTCCTCACGATGCACAGCCCCTGGCTCTGGGTGCAAGCCGCTCACAGGCCAAAGCAAAACAAACGACTCCCAGCGCGGAGGAGCGAGCCCCGCTGTGCCGGCAGCGCGCAGCCCGGAGGCGGCGCCTGGAGGTGACCCCGGCCCCACTGACCTTGCCGGAGGTCGGGGTCCTGCAGGACGTCGTGGGCGCGGTAGTCCTCCACGCCGTGCAGCCGCAGGATCTGCACGACGGCGTTGCTGAAGCCGCAGAGGGGCTGCGCCGGGCTGCCCTTCATAAACACCACCACCGGGTGCTCCCGCACCAGTCGTTCCACCGCTTCCCGCGACCCCGAGCCGCCGCCTCCGCCGCCTCCGCCGTCGGCCCCACCGCTGCCTCCAGCGCTGCCGGCGGCCGCCTCGCTCAGGTGCCGCCGCCCGGGTCGGCCCCGCGCTGCCCAGGCGCCCAGGCGCAGGGCCGCACGCAACGACCCGCTCATCCTGCCCCTGCCCCTATCCCTGTTCCTGTCCCGGCCGCCGGCCCGCGTCCAGTGCCGGCCCCCGCCCCGCGTCCAGTGCCGGCCCCCGCCCCTCGCCGCTGGTCCCGAGCCAGCGCTGCCAACCTATTGGCAGAGGGTGCGAAAGGTGGCGGAGAGCTTCTCCTGTGCATAGGTGTAGCGAGATGCCGATCAATGTCGAAAGCCAATAGCGTGGAGAAGTTGCGGGATTTGTCCCGCCCATGAACCCTCTGAGGCTACCTCTCTTTCCTATTTGCAGAGGGAACGGCGTTGTTGTATCGGTATTGGAAGAAGCACTTGTCAATCTAAGCCGATGGGGGGCGGGGGAGGGAGGCCTTCCCGCCCACTCCCTGGGCGCTACCGGTCAGGCTTGTCCTTAGCGCTGCTTTCGCTCGGGGAGCCGTGGAGTTGCGTCATCAGCTCGTGCCTCCTTTCTTCCGCTTCCGGATGGCAGCCGCCTTTCTTCTCGTTGCAAAGTGGTGGGGAGGCCGGGCTGGGGCTTGCTGAGCCGAGCGCTGCGGTGTCGGTCTGGAGCAGCGTTGTCCGGCGAGGGGGGTGGCCTGCGGTGGTTCTGCTGAATCACGAGAGCGGAGCCTAGGAGTGCAAGATGGAGGGGTGGGCGCAGAGGCTCTTTAGGGGCTGGCTCGGGTGCGCAGCCCGCCCTGCTGGAGCTTCCTGGCAGCCCCCGGGCTCCTTACAAGCGCTGAGCGGAGCGCGCAGCAGCGAGGGCCGTGCGGTAAGAGGGAGTGATGTGGAGTTTTCCTCAGAGCTAAAGAACAAAAGCGATGCATCCACCGGTAGCAAATCTAAGCGTATTTCTAAGTAATTAACTTTCTGGGGTTGGCACCTGAGCTTTTAGTAGTAGTAACGGCCATCTGTGTTGCTTGCGCTTTTAAGGAAAACAATTTCCTCTCCTGCGCAGCTCAGCTCGTGTGAGAGCGTTACCCAGTACCAGCTGCTCCGCAGAAAGCAGCGTTGCTATGTCTCGAGTTTGCAGAATCCAATTGTAATTTGGATGACAACTGGTTTCAGATTTTCTACATAATCTTCAAGCATCACTTCTGTTGCCTTGTACTTTAAATAAATCATAAAGTTCGGCAAACTTTAATTTTCTGTATGCACAGCTTATGAATTCTTAGTATCTATTAAAAAAAAGTGGTACCAATATTTGAATGTATGTGGTTTTTATGAAGTACTTTTTAATACAAATCTAAAGGCAGAGTTCATTATTGCTGATAACATTATGTATTTTGTGTGGCAGTATGTTTTGTTTTCAGCAGAGCATCAGAAACCAGCCTATCTTGTGATCAAGACATAGAAAAGTTCTTGTCTTCTGTGGTTTATGTGTTATGATTAATGAGCAAGGTTGTTCACTGCATATACAACAGTTCATACTCGATAAAAATTCTTTAATCTTTGCAGAATTTACTTAGACTTTTTTGTTTGTCAAACTGATATGTTATGGAGAAGGTCAGTAAGTCTTATGTGCAAGAGGCCAAGCAGCCCAGTTTATCACTTCTAATTTACCAGAAAGATGCCTGCCACTTTAATGTTCTGGAGATTCAGAAGGGAATTAAGTGAAACTTAACTAAAAAGGCAAAGATGTTACCGTGTTTAACTAGAATTCTCATTTAAAAGTTAATAAACACCTGTTAAATTGTGATGGAAACTTGATTGTATTTGGATTCCCATATCTCATTGTAGCTATTTCTACAAGGATATGGTTAATAAGAAATAAGAAGCAAAATGGGGACATCAAACTGAAGGGTCATAAACTCTTGTGAGGGTAAGCTTCTTTAGGAACAGTATAACCTCAGCTGCAGCAGAATCCTCTGTAGTCGAAGAGATGCCCTTGGTTGGTGGTACTCTGGGCGTACCAGGCTTGCAGAGAGAGCACCAGTGTGAGGAAGCCGAGGCATGCCTGTTAGAGCAGCGGCAGCAACATGCGCAATATTCCTCTAACAGTTATAACCTGTTGCCACGGAGATAATGACTTATCCCATGTCATTATTGATCAATCAACAGTAAGAGCAATTTTGCAGTCTGATATTGTTCAGCAAATAGAGTAACGTCTGCTGAACACTTAAAAACTGCTATAAATGTTGGAATGTTTCTCCAAAGCCTGAGTATTGGGTTAAATAGAAGTACCTGAATTCAGTTACGTGTTGCAATGTTGTGAGATTGGCTTTGTGAGATAATACTAAGCTTGGCAGGAAGCATTTTAAAGGAAACATTTAGTTTGGTCAAATGTTTTTGTATTTTAAAGTATGCAGCACTCTACTAGCAGATAAATACTTTTCACTGCTGATAAGGCTTAGAACAATTAGCTCGCTACAGTTCTTTGTAGTAACAGAAAATTAACTGTTTGCAGTCTTGTCCAGTGTGCTGTTAGACTAAACTAGGACTACTTATATTTTATTTTCCAGATAATTATTTAAATCTCCTGTTCACAAGAAGTATTAATGGAACTCCCATGGAATTTCTGATGTCTTACTGTTCTTCCTGTTAGAAGAACTATTATCACCTCATTTTGAAAACAGTAACAAAAGCCCTGATATTCAAACTGCAGGGTTTAAATTCGATCACTTCCAGGCAGGCTGTCTGCAGCTGAACGAAAGTAGTAGCTATGAGTTGGTGGTTTGAGTTTCTTACACAGTGCACAAGAATGAAGGTATCTAAGAATGATATTGTCACAGAGGTTTTTCCCTTAAAAAAAAAAAAAAAAAAGAGTGGGTGTGTTGGGGGGAAAGGCAGCTGGTTAAAAAGATCAGAAGAAAAGGCTTGTTTCAGCTTATCAGGACAGGCCACCTCTTTGTGTCCAAGTCAGATATGTTATCCTGACTTGTGACAGAGCCTGGAAATGAACAATTATTACATGCGCTAACAGTTAAGCTCTACTTAAGTGTTTTTATTGTCTTGAAGCTTTTTCTTTGAAGCTCCTGTTCTGTGTGCCAGGTAAATAATTTGAAGCATACCATCAGGGTAACATCTGGCAGCATCAGCATGTCCTTTGAGACCAGTCAGAATGCTCAGAGTGTACCTACAGTTCTGGACTACACAGTTAAAATCTGTTTGGCGTGCATATGTTTTGAATGCTGAAGAAGCAGCTGTGAAAAGTTGCTGATTATTTGAAGATGTGTTAGTTTGAAACAGTGCAACAAGCAGCAGAAATAGGCAATGGGGGTTTTACTGGTAGAAACTCAAGTACCAGATTTTAGAATCTGTATTGTATCTAGCTTGTTGTTCTGGATCTAACCAGGAGACTTCAAAGCAAGTTTGTTTTCAAACTAGTTAGGTCATTAAATAATACTTATGGATTCATAGTACATTCCCAGGAGGGTGTTTGCACCCTCTGTAGCAGAGGGTTTCATAATTTCATAATTGATAAAGGCAAAGAATGTATATGAAACTTTTAAAGTAATATTACCTAACTGGTGATCTGTGTGATGTAAGCCAGTTGTTGGATTCGGATAATGTAAAGATCTCTGCCTTTAACAGGAGGAAGTCCTGCACTGAGTGAGTAGAAAGTAAAATGTTCAAGCTTGAGGTGCATACCTTTAAATTAGACGCTTTTTAGATTCCAAAGTAATTAGTACAAAGTAATTAGTCCCAATAAGGATAAGTGTCTTAAGTCTGCTTTGGGAACTGTGAAGCTGTCCTTTAACAAGAACCATGTGGTATGAACTTTGGAATAGAGCAGAATGGCTGTTTAGTGTAAGCAAGCTTCTTGCAACTATTTTGCCTGAGCAGAGTCTTTTAGACCTTCATTCCTTATTTGCAGGTGATAGCAATCCTAGAGTCTTTCACTATTACAAAGGAAGTATAGCTTTATATATGTTAATTTGCATATGGAGTTACGAAGTGTTACCTGTGAGTATAACTTGTGCGTCGCTTGGCCTCTTTTTGACTTGGAGTTAAGAATGCCAGATTTTTTTTTATGGGCCTAGAAAAACATTGCACAAAGTTGAGAAAGTAAAATGGTATCTGTTAAATACAGATATACTGTCATTGGGTCAAGTATTGAGCAAATGAAAGCCAGAGGCTGAGTTTAAGACTGTTAATTGCAGTGAGGCAAGAAAAGCTCTGATGAGCTTGTATTTAGTGTCCACGAGAGGGCTCTGACAGCTCAGGGCTGCCTGCTGAAGGTCCCTAACTGAGTCACTTCACTAAAATGGCAGGCTGCAGTAACTGAATTTTTGCCCTCTCTGAGGGTGATTAGATCTTTTGAATTTCCTTATCTCTTCTATATATATATATATATATATATATTTTTTTTTAATTAAGAATGTACAGCAAGGTATGTTTTGAGAAATGTCACATCTGTTGGAAAAACATCACCGGAACTTCAATAAACATTAGTGGCTTTATCATCTGCTCTGTGGGACAAGACAGATACTACCAAGCATATCATCACACATGGATTTCAACTGTATTAGAAGTTTCTCCAAGTGAAAATTGAAGCATTTTGCACGCAGCAGCATATTTGTGAAGTAGACAGAATTGTTATGAAGCACCTTAAGCATAAGTTTATCTTAGTAGTATAAACGTGGTGACATAGTGTTTCAATAAAGATTTGTGTTTTTCATTACAAACGCTTTAGCCTCTTCTTTTCTTTTTTTTTTTTCTAGAAATGTGTATACATGTTTTAACTTGTAAAGTTCTCATAACTTCCCTTAGGAAAAGAACTACAGTTGAACAAGAACTAAATGCTGTGACCCTCAGTTACATGAACTGCTGTTCCTTAATCTTTGCTTCAGTCAGTACTGCAGTAGTTCTGGAGAGTCTTCAGTTGTTATCAGTGTGATTTGTATATTGGATGTGGCATAAATAAGCTCTTCTGCAAAAATATTGAGAGTAATTCTCAACTATGTGTGGAAATGTTGAGACCGATTTTTAGCTATAAACTTCATGCTTCTGGCAGTGTAGAGGTGGCATCAGGAACGAAGAAAGTGAGGTTTAAGTGAGAATCTAAACTGAAATTAACAATTATGATCAGTGATATCGTTACAAAAAGATGTTTATAGTCCCAGTATTTTATGAAGTATTGTGCAGAATAAAGTCACCCTCCTCTTGCTTGTATATGTTTTTGTATGGGTTTCAGCGTTGCAGTGCTGTATGCTCTTCCTCTGAAGTTTGTAGTAGCTTTCCTCCCTTGCTTTGTTTTGTTTCCTCCTGTGACATCTGAGATTGTTCAGCAGCTACATAATTGCAAGATGAAAGAAAAAAACTTGAAAAGATGTGACATTCAATCCTAGCACTTGCTTGTCTCATACAGAGGCCTGTTTTATGTGCGGTTTCTTTTAATAAAAAACAAAATTATTTGCACCCTGTGAACAGAAGCCTGGGGAAAAGCTCAGACTTTCAACAATCACTTTTCTTGTGATAATGTAACTCTGTAGAGTACAGTAGAGCAGATTTGTCTGAATCATCCTTATGCTCCCTTCCCCATCAGCAGCCTTTTATCTCTTTGTCCACAGATTTGTTTTGATACTAGTTGTGGGACTCATGAAGAGACAGAGGTGCAGCTGGTTTCTATCACTGTGCTTCAATTTGAGATGCTTGATTGAAGAAAGTTGATCTGCATTCTTTTGTAGTTCCATGCTAGGCTACTGTGGTGAATGATTTAAGGTCCACACACAGGGGAGGGAGGAAAGTAAAAGTTAGGACTTTTCCTAGAACTGTATCCTCTTTTAAACACTGGCATACAAGAGTCATTTTTCCTGCATGTGTTTCCTGCCCTTTAAAAGACTAGATACAAACAAATAAATTGCTTCACAGAGCTGGCATGTCTAGAGGCAAAGATATGAGTGTAGATGAAAGTATAAGTGCAGTCTGACTCTCACAGACATAAAAATAGCAAAACTGTGTTTGTAGCATGAATGGAAGCAAGGAGAGCCAAATGTAATTTATTGTGATAAATTGTTATAGTCGAATGTTTGTGGAATGTTATATTTCAACAGTTGTCTTTGCTGTTTATCCTGTGGACTCCAGAAAATATTTTTAAAACTAACTTCTGGCATTTTACTTAGAAAAACACAAGGTGTGTGGAGAGGAGAAGGGAAAAACACGCTGGAATTGGACACAGGATATTTGGCTTCAGATCCTGTGGAATCTTCAGCAGGTCTTGTCTTCCCACTGGCTTATCTCCTACTGACTTCGACTGGGGGCATTGCTGTTAGCTAGAAGAAGTTAACACTGTATGCTCCTAAACATAACCTTCCACATTTTCAAGCAGAAGTCAACATATCCCTTTTCTCATCTGCTTTCTTGTGTGGTTATGTTGTTGCTTCCCCAGAACATCTAGTCTCCCTAGTATACTATGCATCTGGTTACAGTTGGCCTCTGGCTACTACTGTAATACGATCATCAAACTTTTTTTGGTTTGCAGAGTTCAAAGCATAAATTAATAGCTGTATAAAATCTGAGACTTAAGAAATATTAAAATCACAGGTTAGCTGAGGTTGGAAGGGATCTCTGGAGTTACCTAGTCAATCCCAGTGCAGCGTGTGCAGGCGGCTTCTGAACATCTCCAAGGAGGAGACTCCACAGCTTCTCTAGGCAGCCTGTGCCAGTGCTCAGAAAAGTTTCCTGATGTTCAGACAGAACCTCCTGTGTTCCAGTTCGTGCCCATTGCCTCTTGCCTCAGCACAGGGCACTACTGAGAAGAGTCTGGCTCCATCCTCTCTGCACCTTCTCTTCAGGTATTTATACACATTGATAAGATCACCCCTGAGCCTCCTACATGCAATACTTATGGTGAGGCTGCACCAATACAAAGTATAGCAGCAACATCACCTCTGTTGACTGGCTGGTTATGCTGTGTTTAATGCACACCAAAATGTAGTTTGCCCTCTTGGCTGACAGGGCACACTGCTGGCTCATATCAGTTAATTAAATTTTCTTAAAAGAAGAACATGAAGTTCTACAGGTAAGAAATGATTTCCAGTTTCAATGCACTGGCTTTCATTTGTTTGATTTTTAGATCATCTTCATCATTTGGAGAATTGCATGCAGCTCGCAAATGGTGTGTGCTCCCTAAGCGCAGCACTCCAAGCTATACAAGCTTGAGCAATCCTACAGTTTGCTCATACACAGTAAGCGTTGGCTACATCCATTTCTACCTTCCTCCCACTGTCTGATCTCACCTGGAAAGATGCGAGATGAGCAAGCTTCTCTATTTCTATTTCCAAGTGGAAAAGCAACTCTTTTTTTTTTTTCTTAAAAATATTTTTAAATTCTCCTCCAGTTTATAGCCTCCTGTTTCCATGTTAACGTCTTTTCCTAGCTTAAATAGGTCAACAAGGACTATAAAGATACTTGGGGGAAGGAAATAGAGAACAAATCCTGCAGAATAGTGTACTTCAAAAATATACTGGTTCACTATTAACTGGACAAGGAATTGGCTGAATGAGTGTAGACAGAGGGTTATGGTCAGCAGCTCTGTGTCCAGGTTGAGATCTGTGATGTGTGGTGTGCCTCAGGGGGCTGTCTTGGGGCTGGAGAGATTGGGTGCACCTTCAGCAAATTTGCAGACAACACCAGGCTGAGTGCTGCAGTTGATGTGACAGGAGGAAAGGAAGGAGCTGAACTAAAAGAGGGACACCTTAGGTGAGACATTAAGAGGAAGTTCTTTTCTCAGAGTGGTGAGGCAATGGTTCAGGTTGCCCAGAGAAGTTGTGGGTGCTTCATCCCCGGAGGTCTTCATTGCTAGGTTGGATGGACTACTGGGCAGCTGGACCTAGTGGGGAGCAAACCTGCCCGCAGCAGGAATTCGGGCTGGGTGGGCTTTAAGGTCCCTTCCAACCCAAGCTAATCTATGACATTCAGTCTTTCCTTCTGGGGAAAAAAAAATGTAGACAACTCAGAAACTTTATTTCCTGCTTAGCTGGTAACCTTGTTGATGCCTAAATGTTATAACTTTTAGGGGAAAAAAAAATTGCTGCAGGAAGTGTGGGGCGCAGAGATCCAATAGTGTCAGCATTCATAGCATACTGATGACCACAAGAGGAAAAGGGCTTGGGGCGGTTCAGTAATTCCTGTGCTACAGGAATTGTGTGAAGAAAAACTTCTGGTGTGTAGCTGCTGACCTGCTGAGTCCAGATGAGTGTGCTTAGCAAGCATTTTTAGTTATAATATCACCTTCAGTATTAAGCACTCTCAAGGCATTGTAAAGGGAACTGATCCTCCATCACAAGGTCCCACTCCCTTGTACAAGTGGTCTGTCTGCCCAGGATGTGGAGCCTAGCTAGACAGAAGGTAAACTTCAAAATATGCAGTAGGGAGAATGTGAAATGCCAAGTCTGTATGATCTCTGTATGAATCCAGAATAAGTTAGTTTGTCTAATTGATGGGAAGCTTGCTATAGTGTTCCTGAAGATTTGTTGCTTTAGAGCTTTTTATGACACTTTATTCCTCACCCACTCAGGAAGAGGTGTTCTGTAGAAACTGCTACCATCGCCTACTGAAGCTTTCTATCAAGCCATGTGCAACTTCTCGTAACTAAAAAAAGAAACAGCAAGCCCCTAGAAGTCCAAGTGTCAAAACCTGTTATGTCAAAGACATATGTCACTGGTACACTGCACACCAATGTTACTACCGAATAAATGCTGTTCCTCCCACCAAAGGACTGCCAAATGACTCATTATGAATGACAACTTGACATTGCTGTACCCAAGCAAGCAAAAAGGGAAACATCTTAATATCTTGTAGTACTTGTTTGTCATCGGTTATGAGCGTGGTAAATGGGTGTGTTATGCTAATAACAGAGAGCAGTTACCCTGCAGCATGATAAGTGCTTTTCTACTGCGGTTCTTCCTGTGGTGGGTCATCAGTCCTGTGGAGTAAACCCTGCCAACGTGTTTGCGTGTCAGTAGCAGTATTTGATGTTTCCCACCCAGTCCACTGGGTATTCTGCACATCACAGGAAATGTCTGAAAATGCTGCATGTTCACTGACAGCCACTTGTGGTTTGGTTTAGAGGCTGAGCAAATGGCTTCTAAATATATGTTCCTTTCTTCCAGTGAAAGAGGATTAGAGCTGCTGTTCTGTCGTTTTGAGAGGCTTCCCCACCCTTTCACTCTAATTTCAGTCATTCTGACCTCTCCGTTGTTGTTTAGGTGTGGTGTGTGGGCAGTTTTATATTGTTTAGATAATGCACTGAATGTTCATTTACTTAATGCCTGCTGTTTGCCTGCGTGTATTTCTAACTCAGTATGTACAAAGCTGTTGGAGGTAGTAAAATCAGAGCCATGCAAGCCACCACATGGGGAAATGCAGAAGAGGAACTTAATGCAAGTGATTTTTAAATATAATGATGCACTTTCCACCACCAGCAAGGTTTCTGAATGTAAGGGTCTGTTTTCATTTTGGACTTAAAAGATCTAGTTGTACAAAGTCTCAGGGAGTGTTTTTGTTACAAATTAATTGCTGGCAGTAAGGATGGTTCGTATACTTTAATGTCTGAACCAGTTTTCCCAATGAAAATACGTAAGATAATAAGATTTTCTGTTCTTTATCATCTACCCCTTCTACATGCATACTTGTAGAGTTCAACTTTTCTGGAATGTGTGCGGTTCCTCTCACTATTCCAAAGATTATTATGAGATAACCAACCCTGAATTTACTGTGAGGCGTGAGCAGTTGTATAGGCGTAGATGCTATTTTACATTGTTGATATAAACTTCACTCCAAGTAAATAGTAAGTCAAAACCATGCTAGTAAATCAGATTTCCCAAGTTAGGTGAAAAAAATGTCCACAAACATAGATGGAATTCATTGTTCAGTTCCCCTCTCAGTGACAATTTAATTAGATCATAATCATCCCAAATGGTTCCACTACAGGGCCCATCTCAGGCATTCGGTGCCTCAAGGTCAGAACCAACTATAAAAATGCACGTGTCTTACCATTAAATACTTCTGACAAGTTCCCACAAACCTTTTCCACTGTGAGCAAGGGAAGGTGATTCCTGATGTCTTGGGAGCAGTTTAGGTACTGAACTATTCCAGGTGGGGCTGTGTTAGCAACAACCCAAATGCTGGCTCTAGGCAGAAGACAGCCCCCAGAGGCTGCCCTGGCAGGCTTGGTCAGGAGACATCACTGATGTGTGCCAGCCTGAACTGAGAGGTGCCATTGCTGGAGAGCCGTCATCATCTCCTTCTCACTGACTCCTGGAGCTCGCTCTGTTTTCACTTCTGGACAATGTGTCCTGGCTCTTGGCCTTACGACTGTTACATATGGCTCAGAGACTTCTATCAGAAGTGCCCAGTTTTTCTGCTCACACAGATGAGAGCAGCAGTTCTCAGCAGCAGAAGGCAGCAGCCTCTCCCAAAGAACATATTTGTGCCTTGAGAAACGCAGAAAAGCTCCACACACTCACTGTTTACATTGTATTATTGCTCAAATACGACTAAGCTGTTCATTCTTCCGTCCCTGGGGCTGTTTCCATGCGATGAGAACCCAGGAGAACCCAGTCTGTGCCTGGCAGCGCACTGCCACTGCTGTTCTTTTTGTTTCTTAACTGATCTTTCCAGAATAACATGGGCATATATTGTAGACTTCTTGCTTGGACTGGTTATAGAAGAACCGCCTAATTCAAACAACGGTTTTGGCTTGCTGTGTTTTGTTTTGCTTTCCAACTTTCAGTTTGAACACTCCACGGGCACAAACAAACAACTGCAGAGCCCTGGGGCTATTTCCTTCAGGTCCAGCTGGTGGGAAGCTGCCGTGCTGCTGCTGCTCTCCATGGGTCGGTGTCGATTTCTGCACCCACCTGCACGTCTGGGGAACATTCATGTTTGTGTCACGAATCTTGCGGCACTAGGTGCTTCTCAGAGCTCTAAGTCCCCAAATAGGATGTCATGAGAAATTCGGCCTTCTCTTTCGTAATTACCGGCACTCAGCTCACCTGGGCCCCCAGACCCGCCCCCGTCCCTCCCAGAGCTGTCAGCCCGGGGCCGGGCCCTGCCGCCCGCTCCGCACCGTCGCGTTGCATAACGCCTCCCGCCGGGCCGGGCTGGGCGGTGGCGCAGCGGGGAGGGCCGAGGGCGGGCTCTCCAGGCAGCCCCTGAGCGGCGGGGCCGGTGCCGGGCGGTCCCGCCGAGGGTGAGAGAGCAAAGGAGAGGGAAGCGGGCGCAGCGGAGGGAGAAGCGCCGCGGCCCCGGGGGGACGCTCGGCGGCGGCGGGTGCCGCGGCGGTGAGTGGGGCGCGGGCCTGCCTGCTCGGGGCTGCGCGGAATAACGGTGAGGCGGCGGCGGTTTTCGGGAGAACCCCCGCGTCCTGTCGTGTCCCGTCCCGTCCTGCCCCGTCTCGGCGGGGGTGGGCGAGGCTCCCTGACAGCGCGGAGTGGCTGTGGCAGCCCTCCGCCCGGGCGGCTGTGTCACGGCCGTGCGGCTCTAACGGTGTCCCCGCGGCGCAGCTTCTGCGTGACAGTGCGGCTGCGGGCCCTGCAGCATCGCTCTAAGTGGAGTAAGCGTGCGGGTAAAGCCTCTTACTTAATGCCTTTCGGTTAAATAAGAAATAACCGCATCTCTCCACGAGGAGCAGCTCGGTAAGAGCATGCAGTAGCGGCTTGCAACTTTTCCTCCCCAGGTGTCAGGCTCTCGCTCCCAGTCGGCTGCTCGCCGTGGCTGTCACGTTCCTGCGGCGCTCCATGCCCACGCTTTCTGTTCCAAGTCCTATCCTCTTCCCCCACAACCCAGCTCAGCTCTGTCCTGAGCGGTGAGAATGGTCCCGGTTTGTCTGTAAGAGCCGTTACCCTCACCTTTACACCCCCACTCGATGCGTAATAAGGTTTTGGCTTCTCCCATGCCCGTTTCTGCCACTGTGTTTATTTCCAAACGCTTATCGGTTTGACCTGCGTGAACTTAGGGTTTTGTTCTGGAAAACTTTATTCCTAGAAATAGCTCTACTCAAATACATTTACAGAGTGAAACCTGCAGGAGTCAATGATTAATTGTAAAAATGATGGTTGCAAGACTATGGTTCTACAGTTTGTAAGAGCAGTGGGTGCCTCCCTTCTCCTTTCCCTTGCTATCTTATATCATTAATGAAAAATAATATCACAGTGCCAATCAGACCAGCTCCTTGCTACTACTTTTGGATGCCACTTTTAAGCCCTTCATGTGCTGAGTGCCATCTGAAAGCCTCTGTAAGCTGTGGCTGTTTTTTGAAGAAGGAATTTGAAAAATGCAACAAAACTTTACAAGCTGATTGGTTGTTTTTCAACTGTTTTGCTTCTTTTTCTAAAAGTGTCTCAAATCCGTGGGCGGTTGAAATGCATGTTGGCTTGGCATGGCCTCTGTGGTTGCCAAGTGTGTAAAGAAAGCAAGGAAATGCAACCCGTTGCAGTCCCCTGGCAACTTTTATTTCAAGAAGCAAACTTGTAGTGAGTCATGGGAGCATTGTTCCCTCCAAACTAGCTGCCAGGAAGTGGAACTTGACACAGCTGATGGGCTCTCTATAAAACGGTTTTTCCCTACACACAGTGTTGTTTCCATGTTCTTCATGAATCACCAGATCCTGAGCCCACAAACTCCCAAGGAAGACAGAATTTACCGCCTCTCAGGGTGCAGTGCTGCAAGTTTGCTCCTTCCTGTGTTGGTTTCGATTCTTCTCTTCAGTTATGTGCTTCACTATTTCTTCTCTCCCTCCCATCCCGGTCAAAAGTTTTCCACATATGTGAACCATTCCCAATGCATATGTCCATTATCTGGCTTTCATACACTGGCCTAATTGACTAGAGTGTCTTGCCTTTCATTTTGGGTAAGCCATTTTTGCTCCCTCCAGTTCTCCGTGGCTTTCAAATCATCCTGAAAAACATCTCTGAACGCCTGGGCACAAGATGCAGCTGTACTTCCATATACACCTATGTGACATGGGGAGATGCACCAAGCCTAGCACTTGCATCATAGCTTCAAGAAAGATAGCTAGCTTTCATCTTTTAACACAGCTTCTATTGGAAATAAGGTGCTTGTTGTCCCTTAGTCATAGAATCACAGAATGGCTTGAGTTGGGCGGGACCTTAAAGCCCAGCTAGTTCCAACTCCCTGCCATGGTCAGGGCTGCCCCCCACCAGATAAGAGCCCAGGGCCCCATCCAACTTGGCCCTGAACGCCTCCAGGAATGGGGCATCCACAGCTTCTCTGGGCAGCCTGTGTCAGTACCCACCTGTGTATTAATGTTTGTATACGTGTGTATTGTAAGTAGGTGATTTCCTTCTATGAGAACTGATGGCTCAGCAATGTGATGACTTACGACTGAATAACTAATGGAGTTGTGAACTCTGGCCATTTATGCTATCTGAAGTTGCCACACCTTAGTGTCAAAATAAAGGTAGTAAACTTGTTTGACAGAGAAGGGCATTTTCATTGACCCTCTATATAAGGTTAATAAGCAATCTTTGATGTCTCTATCTGTCTGAAGAGAAAGTTCAGACTGTTCTGACCTGTACTATAGTGTTTGTATTATGAGGAAGATTATGGTTATTTTAAATATGATCTGGGTCTGTTACTTTCCTTTTGGCAGGACTGACTTGTTGTGTGTGTTGATACAGGGATCTTATCTATGTTATACGTAGCAGAAGACTTGGGCATGACAAGAAGCTCTTCATAGCAAGGGATTTCATGGGAATTCATGTTTTGGCTGTAGTATGATGAGGATTAAGTTGCCATCTCAGCCTTGGGGTCTCGCTGATCAAATGCACGAAAAGTGGAAACTGAGAGAAATCACAAGAAGAAATGACATCCATGAGGTTGTATCTTGCTTGGAAATCAGATATCAAATTTCAGGTTGCTTGTTTTATTCTTAATTGGTGCTTGTTCAGTGATATTAAAAAGATAAAATAGCCATTTTTACTGATGTGCTATGCTGAAAGCCTTTTCATAACTATGGCAGTAATACTTGGGAGCACAGGATGAGTGAGAGGCCCATGTGGAATAGCATGTGCCAGGAGATTTGTTGTTATACTTAGCACTAATATCTCGGTTATTCAGATACAGTGGCTGTCACCAGTGAATCCTAGACACATGCTGTACATAGGACCATATGCTGCTACCCTTGCAGTTAATAGTTATTAAAAAAAACTACCGGCTTTAGTAGAAGAGCAATCAGACCCACAGAAACCTTTGGGTTCCTTTCAGGCAGGTGAGTAGTGCTGTATCTGTGGGATAGCTGTGCAAACCAAAGCACGACACTGTGTTGTCTGCACAGTCTGCTGGCTCCTCTCCCAGACACGTTTCTCCTGCTGCTGGGGAGTGACAGCAGTTTGTAATCCCCTCCAGTGTCATGCCTTGTGGGGCTAAGTAACAGAAGACTCAGGAAGTTAGCTTTGGTGGAGTGAGAGAAGTTCTTCAAAGCACCTTGAAAAAACTTGATTTTCAAGAAAAGGTGTACCTGTAAGTATTGCTTTGGTCCAGGTTAGCATACACAGCTTGAGATCTGAATTCTGCTGGAAGTGTTTGCATAGTTCTGCAAGTGAAACATGCAGACATGGAGGCTCTAGCTTATGGCTCCCAAACAATGTATGAATGAGCTATTATTGAGTACATGGCCATCCTCCTTCTCTTAATGCATTAGAAGAACTGCGTCCTGTGCCACAGGTTTGCTCTGTGGTTTTGGTGAACACGTGCAGCTGGAGGTTGGAGTGGGACCAGAGGTACTGAGTGCTGAATACGTCATTGGCTCTGGCACCATCTATCAGACGCTGCTTCTGAAAGGTAGACCCTATGAGAGCATCATATCTCCATCTGTGAAAGGGGATGCTAACATCTCATCTTATGGATAATGTTAGTTGATGCTATGTTGGAGGTGTCAACTGAGATACAATAAGCAACCATAGTGGGTCTAGGTACTTGGACTTATTTACAAACCAAGGTTAGAGCTGTTACCCCACAAGATTATCTTGCATCGATTTATATCGCCTGTTCATTCAATTGTACTGACACAACAGCAATAAAAAATAGACCATGAAAAAAATGGTAGGGTTACTTTAGCTGTCTCCTCTACACCTTAGGCAGCAGTGAGATGTGATTTCAAGCACTGCATCCTTGTCCTTTATTTTCTGACCATTATAACTAGGCAATCCTAAAAATATATATTGCCTCTGATTGAGGAATAGTTTAAGAGATGTAATATCTGATCACTACCCCGATGCTGAACCCCATTTTCATTGCAGCCTGCAGAAGTTCAGGGAGGCTGAAGATAGAAGGTGAACAGATGCTGATGTACCCACTGTGTTTTCAGGCCTCTCAGATGGAGAGGTAATGTCATGTGGGGAAATTATGTCAGTAATGAAGGGAAACCAATCTTTGAAGCTGTTGGTTCTTCCTTAAGCTATACATTTCCTGTAACTTAAATGGCTGATTTTCCTTGATGCATGTCTCCTTTATGAGCATTGCTGAGGCCCTATGGGAATGTGATAGCTGTTAAGTGAAAGGCATATGACAATGTATGACAAATCCAGGTAATGTTCTGTATTTAAGTCAGCAGAAATGCTCTATAGCCACAGTGGTGGGAACAAGCAGGCTGGGCATGTTAGCATGGACATAGCTAATAATGCTAGCTCAGTAAGCACCAGAGAAGAGCTTGTGTTAATTTAGATCTCCAGATAAAGAAAGCACCCAAGGAAAAAATTTCTCACTGCCTTGTCATTTAAGTTCACAGGAAAATCTTGGCTCCGTAGCAATGTTGCCATTGGCTTTAGCAGAGATTTGGATTTTCTCTCGTACTCTCGAATTAAAGACCTGTTACTAAATTAGTTGTTTTGGCTGTGGGTGCATATCGGTGTGAGACCCAAATCTACAGAGAATATCTTCAGCCTAATAGAAGGGAAAGTAAGTTCAAGCTTCTCTGTTATTCTTTTTTCCTTACGTATGTAAGCTTAAAATTGCTGTAGAACCTTTACCTGTTCTTCTCATGTCCTTGGTCCTTAGCTACTGGTTTATTCCTGTTAAGACACTTTTAGCATAGAAATAAGTTCTTTACCCAGATTGTCTGGCTTTTCAAATCTGATTCCAGGCATCACTGCTTCTCCTCTGAAGGATTTCAGTGAGAAGGTAATGTCACTGGGACCAAGCTCATGAAAACTGCACAGCAAGTCCTTGTCAAACAAATGGTCCTGTGTTGGAGGTCCCCAGAATGATTGTTTTCTGCCTGAGGAGAAGCTCATGTATCAGTGTAGAATCAATAAATAAGTGGTAAGGGAGACAAAGAGGAAGGAGGGAAGAGAATAATGGAGAAGTAGATTCTAGTGACCATAAGACCTGATGGAATGGCATGGAGCTGTGACAAGGGAGGGTCAGGTGTTAGGAAAAGGTTCCTCACCAGAGGGCAGTGGGCATAGAACAGGCTCCCCAGGGCAGTGGGCATGGGTCCCAACTGCTGCAGTTCAAGGAGTGTTAGGACAACACTCTCAGGTAGAGGATTTGAATTTTGGGTGGTGCTGTGTGTAGCCAGGAGCTGAACTTGGTAATTGTCCTGGCTTCCTTCCACTTTGGAATATTCTATGCTGCTATGATTCTGTGAAGTGACAAAGAGGAGTTATTCCAAGGGGCTGGGGAGCAGGAGCATGTTGTAGGCAATGTCTGGCAGGCTGAGGTCACCTACAAGGCTGTGCTGTGCAACCATAGCTGTACCATCTCGGCTGCCCTCACATGGTCAGCTTTTGCAACCTTCCTAACAGCACAGACCTTGCTGCTCACATCCCTGAACTGCCTGCAGCACCAGGTACCTTTTCCAATACCACGGAAAATGAGTAGAAACATCTGTCCCTTTGCAAAATACTTCTTCAGATATTCCTCCCAGAGGCATCCCTGGTTGTGTTTGCAAGCGTTAACCATCTGGTGGCACTTAACTAGGGCTGCCTGGGACAGAGTCTGCCAACAACCCCAAAGATACTCTTGCTTTCAGCAGTTCTTTGTTTCTTGCCTCAGCTGCTTTCTTGCCCAGCTGTTGGGTGTAGTGAGAATACTTAATTAAGGAGAGCTGTTAGTGTTTTTTTCACAGCCAAGTAAAGTAGTATTTGCTACCTGATGAAAGAGCTGAAGCTGTTTTAAAAACACTTTTGTAAGTAATTATATGAACGCATTTAATCACTTAATCCCAATACTTTAGATGTCACAGACTTTTTTTTTTTTTAATTTAAGCCTTGCTAGTGTTGAAAAATTGTAGTTAGTCAGTGCTTTGGAATTTATCTGAATGTTAATAACCTGCTTCAGTGCTCCACAGGTAATTATTTTCCACAGTGTCCTTTTCCTATGTTGTCTATCACCGTGGTATTTGTGAACCTCTTGCAGGTTTCACCTTAGTTTGGGGATTTGTAAGATGATTTTTCAGTTAAGCAACTACACTAAAAGCTAACCCATATCTCCCTCAAACCAGATTTAACATTTATTAGGGTTTGGATTTGTGTAGGAGGTGTGGGGGTTTTTTTTGTTTGGTTTTTTTTTTTTTTTTTGTGTGTGTGTGCTTTGTTTTAATGCCAAGAAGTCAAGTCAAAATGCTGATTTTCTTCTTGAACGGGACAGAGCATAATGTCTGCCTTAGCCTCATTTTTCAGATGCTCAGCTTGGAGGTGGTGTACCTAAATCATTAGGCTCGGCCTAATGATTCATTGTTTGTACAGAGTGCAGCTGTACCAGAAAGACCAACAACCTGACACCTGCCTGTACTGCTGCCAGTACCTCCAGGCCCAGTACTTGGGACAACTTGAATATTTGGTGTAGGTGTTCTTTTTCTGAAAAGTCCTTTCACAGCATTTCCAAACCAGGTTCCTGTGTTTGCAGAAATGTTTCCCTTGCACTGCTACAGACTGTCAGGGAATCTGAAGTCATCCAGCTGGTTTTATCACAAAATGAGTGAATGTGTGTGCTTTAACACAGATGTCTGGCTAAGGAACATGCCACTCAAATGCTGTCTCCTAGCACAACAGAAACAGTAGTAGGTCTGAGGGGTGAGAAAAATACTTCAATTCCTTGATAAACTGTCAATAGTATTCTTCAAGTGGGAAGAAAGGAAATGGCAAGGTTAGGTGTGCTTTTCTGAAACTAAAGTTTCCTTTTAAAATATGTTTTGCTTTGACCTAAATTACAGGAAGTTTTATGGGGAATGCTGCATTTCTGACTGCTAGATTAATCCATTCTTTTCTGCCTCTGGGCTGTGGCTATTTGGAGTCACCGGGGTAGCTGTTGGGCTCCTTTGCTTTCTTTGTTATTCTGCAAGCTGATGTGCTTTGCGTCGTTTCTGAGGATTAGTCAGGTTAGCAAAAGCTTAACAAGATAGCTGGAAAATCGCTGGTTTATCAGTTCCCTCTCTGACGTGCACTGCCACCATGACTACCTCCTCTTCTGTTTGCTGTAATTTTTCACTACTGGTGACAAAACTCTGTGCTCAGTTGGCTCTGCTGGGGTCCGCATCACAGATAGGGTTTGCAGCTTATCTTGAACTGCTGGTCTTCAGTTAATCCACTGTATTAGAAATTCCCCAGCATTAGCCCAATGTAGAATTTCTATCCCATTGTTCTTCCATTTAGATTTTCTTTCCCACCCTTTTCCTCTCCTCATCTTTTCCCATGCTGTTTGCACATGCTACTTGGTTCTGCTTGCTGAGATGGAAGGAGAAGACATAGTTTTCTCCCTGTTTAACTTCTAATTCGGAAGTGGACTCTGAACCAACTTTTTTTCTTCCACATTTCCTTTTCCCTGATTTCTCCACCTTTCTTCCTTACATTCATTGTACTCTTAGGAAGTTTGCTCAGTGTAGTACAAATTCGATGTGCCGCAACTGTAAAACTAGAGACATTTGTTGGCCATTTGGACTCATTTGGGATGCTTGAGTGTGAGTGGGATCTAGTTTGGCCCTGGAGTACGTTAACTGGATTTACCCTGTTAAGATGGTTCCAATGGCAATGGGTAGGTTGACCAAACCAGTGGGTTCTAATTCACGGAATGTATAACAGCAGGAGTACTCAAAGGAATTATCATTAATTGAGGGAAAATGCGGCTTGATATTTTCCAGCAATCAGAAATAGAGAATTAATCATGCTTTCCATTGTGAGAGATGGTTAATGCATGCAAAATGTATTCCAGTCAGCCAAACCTCCACTTTGCATGGAACACCTTTAAGTGAGAGCAGAATCTAGATTAGTGTGTCAGCCTACAAAGGGAATCTCCTGCTGGGGAGCTGGGAATGAAAAAGCGGGAGAAGATAAAGTGAGTAGAGAGGAAATTTGTAATTATAGTAGCAGTTGAGCTAACAATTTTAAAAAATCTCAGCTCTGACATGTATCTGTCTGCACTGCTTCTTCTTCTGGTTTTCATGCTGAGTATTCTGAACTCATTCCTGTTCAGCAAACATTTGTCAGGCATGATAATTTCAAGCATTAATCCTTAGGAATTAACCTGCTTATTAGTTGATGACCTGAACTCTTGGTAGTTTCTGGGGATTATTTCTATTTAAATCTTACCTTTCAAATAGAGGCAGTGCACTGATAAAAATAAATCTATTTTTCTGGTCTCCCATATCTTTACACTTTTATCCCCCTCTCTCACTCCTACCACATGGCAAGCAGCAGAGAGGAAATCCTGCACTGCCTTGGCACTGGTGAGAAGGAAGCCACAGGTTTCTCTTTGCACCACATGCTGCTGATGCCAATCCCACTGAGCTGCACTCCAGTACCCAGATCCTGACAGGCTTGTGGTGCTGCACACCCCCAGCAGAACACCGGGCAAATCCCCACAGGCTTTTAGCAGTCGTTCTTCCAGAAATCCCAGGGTTTTGGTAAGGTTTTTCCAGGATTTATTCCTTTTATTTCATAAGGAAGTGAGATTGTCAAGACCATGCTGCCTGTGTTTCTCTTTCGGCTCCTGATAACTTCTTGAACTTTTTTTACTCTCCATTAAATTTACCAGAGATATAGAAGCCTCAAAGACATTAAGTTCCTTGAAGTGTCATAAATTTGGATTACATTGGAAAAGAGACAGAAATAAGCACTCTGCTAGGGGTGCAGGCAGCCTATGCGTGTCATGAACAAGCAAATGGGTGCTGCCTGCCCATTCACGTGCTTTTCTCTGATGAAAGTCCATGCATCATCTGCTCAGTAGAAGAGTGGTGGCAGAGAGGCCAAGGACATTACATGATGAAATAAGGACAGATAAACTGTTCTTTGAGTGCCAGAATATATTATTCTAAGGCCAGAATGGGGAACGCCTTCATGTAAGGCAGGAAAATGCAGTGGAACTATTCCTGCCATGGAACTTGCCACAAGGCTATGGCCAGAGATATGGGGCGGCCAGTGAGATTAACAGTGTCTGTTGGAGTTGGGAGGACATACCAGCTTTCACAGCCTCAAGCCAAACTGGGACTACTGGAATTCCTTTCCTGAAATTTGTGAAATAGTGTGGTTTTCAGTTCCAATGTACAACTGTTGAAGCATAACTTGAGTATCTGTAATAGAATCATAGAATGGCCTGGGTTGAAAAGGACCTCAAAGATCATCGAGTCTCAACCCCCCTGCTAAGTGCAGGGTCGCCAACCACTAGACCAGGCTACCCAGAGCCACGTCCAGTCTGGCCTTGAACGCCTCCAGGGACGGGGTGTCCACAACCTCCCTGGGCAACCTGTTCCAGTGCATCACCACCCTCTGTGTGAAAAACTTCCTTCTAATATCTAACCTACATCTCCCCTGTCTCAGCTTAAAACCATTCCCCCTTGTCCTATCGCTATCTACCCTCACAAACAATTGATCCCCCTCCTGTTTATACGCTCCCTTCAAGTATTGGAAGGCCACAATGAGGTCTCCCCAGAGCCTTCTCTTCTCCAAACTAAACAAGCCCAGTTCCCTCAACCTTTCCTCATAGGAGAGGTGCTCCAGCCCTCTGATCATCTTGGTCGCCCTCCTCTGAACTCTTTCTAAGAGCTCCACGTCCTTCTTGTGCTGGGAGCCCCAGGCCTGGACACAGTACTCCAGATGGGGCCTCACAAGAGCCGAGTAGAGGGGGACCACCACCTCCCTCTCCCTGCTGACCACTCCTCTTTTAATGCAGCCCAGAACATAGTTGGCCTTCCAGGCTGCCAGCGCTCACTGTTGGCTCATGTCCAGCTTCTCGTCCACCAGGACCCCCAAGTCCCTCTCTGCAGGGCTGCTTTCAAGTACTTCTTCCCCCAGGTTGTATAAATACCTGGGATTGCCCTGGCCCAAGTGCAGCACCCTGCACTTGGCCTTGTTGAACCTCATTAGGTTCTTGTGGGCCCACTTGTCCAGCCTGTCCAGGTCCCTCTGGATGGCTTCCCTTCCCTCCAGTGTATCGACTGCACACCTCAGCTAATAAATTAAGAAGAGATAAAAGAAATTCCATATTAAGTTTTAAGTAGGGAGTATAATTTGCATCTCACTTTATCACTCATGCTGTGCTCCTTCTGGCTTCTGTGAAAATTGTCCAGTTGTTGGAGGCTCTGTTGGGCTGCAGTTTAGCAGTGGTCACCTATCACACATGTATGCATTTTCTTTTGGGAAGGTGATAACCTGGTTCCTTTGTTCTCTGAATCAGCCTTTGGCGAGATTCTTGCTGAGCCCTGAACTATGAATTTAAAGGGGAAATATGGTGGTAGGATTTGAGTGACATGGTATGCATTTAAAATATAACACCTTTAGAAGATGGCTGTGGAGGTCAATGAGGAAAGATTATTTCTATTAGACCAAAGTTAAGTTTGTGCTGTGATGTGTACTACTCCTTGTAGAAGAATGACAGATTTTTATAATGCAAGTAATATGTATCTTTTTATGCTTCTTCCTGATTTTAATGTTTGAGAACCACCAGAGCAATGACACGTCATTCAGGAAATGTGTTTGTCAAATGCACCAGTGTATGCATGCAGATCCACTGCCGATGCTGATTACTTGCCCTGGGTGTGTATCTGCATTAGCCCTCTGGGAGCTGATGGCCCTGGGGATTTGGCTCATCATACTTTGGGTGGGATTTTTGAAGTTGCTTGAAGAAGTAGGCCCTGCATTCCCAATGGAACCTAAATAGAGCAGAGCTGATAAATCTTTTCAGCCGTTCACAGGGGAAAAAAAAAAAAAAGAGCCTTGGTTTCTTACAATATTCATTTTTTAAAAGGTGATTAAGATTGAATGGTGTAAGAGTGAGAATAATAAGCATCAGCTTTACCCTGGCTGCTTGGCAAGGTAATTACCCATGATCACAGCTTTAAATAACTCCCGGGTCCTCCTTGCTAGATGTGGACTGCTGACAATACAACTTGCAGCTGAGTGCTGCCACGGCTTTATGCTTAGTTGTGTTTTTAATTAAGCTCAGTAGGAGGAGGTTGAAATACCCTTTAGCTTTATAAACCTTAGGATTCCAGTCCTCATTCAGGCTAACATGATGACTAAAAAGACAGTGCTACTTCATCCAGGAGGCATGCAGCCTCCCTGTTGTGTGCTGGGCTACACATGTCGCTGAGATGTTGCTCTCCTTGCAGAAGCAAGCTCCCTTGCTGCTGGGAGCAATCTCTTCAGGAACGCATTTCTGCCTTCAGCTGGTCCTTAACCCACAGAGCCTGGCAAACGTGCACAGGGGGAGGGTGGTGAAGATGTGGAAACTGCAAGAGTTCAGGCAAAAATGAGTCACAGGAAAATAGCCTGCTTTAGTCAGTTCCAGAAATGTTCTCAACCACTCAAAATTCATTTAGAGCCACAGATTTGCAGTGGTCTACTTTGTTTCTGAGTAAAGATCTTGGGGATGAGGTTGCTGGCAGCTCCAAAAATGTATTGTTTAGGACATAAGAAGGCCTTGTCTGCCCCAGAACCTAGCTTTGTCTGAACACAAACCGCTGCCTTTTTGCAGTACACAGCCTGGCATTATCAGCTTAGTGCAAATGTTACTTTAAATTATGTCCGAATGCTGGCTGGCTGGGACTGACTTTACTTACCCTGATGTATCCTTTTGACAGCATTTCAATGGTTTAGCTATTACAGTGATCATTTTTCTCTTTCTTCATATGAACAGATCTTACTGTTTGGTACAAGTTCAGCAGATTTCTCCATCGTAATTGGCTTTGATCCTATGGAAATCACACATTTACTTTAATCAACAACTTCAGCACTTGAAATTAGGAATATCCTAATTACTTTAGCTACTTTTTTGTTATTATTCCAATGAGTCTCACTTATTCATAGAATCATAGAATCATTGAGGTTGGAAAACACTACTGAGATCATCTAGTCCAACTATCAACCTATCACCAACATGCCCACTAATTATGTCCCTCAGTGCCACATCTCCACATTTCTTGAACACTTCCAGGGACAAGGACTTCACCACCTCCCTGGGCAGCCTGTACCAATGGTTAACCGCTTCTTCTGAGAATATTTTTTTTCTAATATCAAACCTGAATGTCCCCTGGTGCAAGTTGAGGCCATTCCTTCTTGTCCTGTCGCTGTTACCTGTGAGAAGAGGTACCCCCACCTTGGAGCAACTTCCTTTCAGGAGCTGTAGAGAGTGATAAGATCTTCCCCAGACTAAACAATTCCATATTTTCCATATTTATGTCCCAGTAGCATTATTCTAATAATAATGATTTGAAAGATAGATATGAAAAATTAAATGTTTTGTAGAGTTAGCCCTTCAGCTGTTCTTCTGAAGGGAAAAAAAGACACTGAATTCTTAGAATATATTTGTTTAGTATTTGGAAATGACTTTATAACAAACATGGCTGGTAAACACTTGCTGTACAATGTTGGTTTAAGGTTATGTGCTTAGTGTTCCCAGGTTGGACACAGCTGGTCACTTGGAGGCAAAGATACTTGCCTGATGGTCAAGTAAGATTTAAGACTGTTTTTTGGTGAAGTGGGGCGTGGGGTGGAATTGTAGTCATAAAACCCCTAGAAACAAATGTGGACACAGTTATGTGCAAGAAGGAAAGATGCAGAAGAGAAAAGAGACAGACTTGGAGACAGGCTGACATCCCATAGCCCTGAGCACCTGCATCAAGACTACAGTCCTCTTCAGGCCATGGGGTTCCTGCAGAAGAAAGTTGTCCCACCAGTGCCTGGATCCCTGCCTGGAGGTGCTTCTTTCTCACGCTGACTTCTCTGGGGTCCCACAGGGCTTCAAGCTCACCGTGTCCCACAGATAGCCTGAGGCTTGGTGCAATTAGCCCTTTCTGCTGTGAGACCACTGTCTGAGTCCTCTCGCTAATGCCAGCAGGACCAGAAAGGCTGGAGGATCTCTGAGTGTCTCTGGCTCTAAGGGGTGGGCTGAGGACACAGGCAGCACCACAGCAGCTTGCATGGAGCACAGGAAATGCAGTGGTAATCTCCAGTTGTCCCTTCTTCTGTCCGCGGCTCTGTGTCCCAAAGTACTCACTGTTGCTCTATTGTCATTGCTGAAACTTTTCTAACATGTAGTCTGTAATCTCTGCAGGACAGGTGTCACCCTATGGAGCACTTTGGGCCACTGCAGGGTGCTGTGGAAGGGCACAGTTTGTATGTGGCCACCATGCTGGGGTCGTGATGGTGGGAGTTACTATGTGGCAGGCTGCATGTAGAAGAGATGGGCCACAGCTAGCTAGCCAGACAGGGAAGGCGGACAATGTCTTAATCAGGTAATGATGGGGAACCAGAACTGAGGAATGAAGAATCTCAAGGAAGAATTATTTGGTTATAGTCTGTGTAACAACCTAATTTGCAGAATTTATTTGGCAAATGGTAAAGAATAACCATCCCTTTGAGAAAACTATATTGTCAGTACACAATATATGAACCGCAAAAGTGGAACAGTTTATTAGATATATTACTTACTCTGAATTGTTTGCTGATCTCCAGCCAAGATTCAGTTTATTAGTCAATATATCAGTGGTGTGACTGGCACCCAGTGCTGTGGGATCACATGGGCTGTAGAGAACAAGTGGGAAATAATTAAATGAATAAATTCCAGCCTTCAGAGACCGTGAGATTAATGCTGTTGACTTGTAATGCTTTTACTTTTGCTGACTGATGGTAAAACTCTTTGGGTGCTGAGCAAAGCTGAAGCCAAGCCTATTCCAGCAGCTGGAGAGGAGTTCACCAAGTGGAGATTGCTGGTTGGCAGCAGGTTCCCTTTGAGGGAAATTTCAGAAGCAGAAACCCTGGATATGAAAAATCTCTGCTGAGGTTTTAGAGTAGAGGTGCTTAACCTGTGATTTCCCAGACTAAAGAGTCTGTGAAAGGTGACTAGGAAAGCGAGCCTGTTGTCATTGTCTTTGAAATCATCAGACAGACATCTGCATGTTTATTGGGGAACTTCTGGGGTATGTATTATGAATGGTTAAAATCACTCTCTGCAGTATTTTCACCACTGGCCTAGCATCTGAAATACCAATTTAATTCTTGTCAGATTAAGTATTTCCTTATTAGCTAGAAGCAAGAAACACTGCACCTTTGATCCTGAGGTGTAATGTAAAGGGGACAGAGCACTGCCCAAGTCTGCAGGTGGGCTGAGGGAGAAAACACTCTGAAAGCTGGTTAGTGTCACAATAATGTGGGGCTAGGAGATCAAAATCTAAAACAGGCAGATACTTAATGCAGATACTCTATCTCTCTGAAGGTAAAAATGAATTCTATACCAGCACTAAATCATGCAGCTTTCTAATCTAGTTGAGCCATTGCAGATCTGCTTGTCCCCTAGACTGAGCTGGGAACCACAGAATCATAGAATCATTAAGGTTGGTGTGAGTAGGGAGTGTAGGAATGAGGGAGAGAATCGTAATCAAATCTCCTCCTGTAGGCTTTCTTTCCAAATGAGTTGAAGACTGTAATATCAAAACTAAAATTACAATGGTCAGCTCTACTGCTCCGTTCTGACAGGGAGAACAGCCCCAGAACCCATCTCTGCCTCATTTGCACATGACAATTCCATTCAGAAATGGAACTAGTTTAATATTTTGAACGTTTTTTAAAATTTATTCCTTTTAGGAAGTGACTTGCTAGACCTGGGAATTGTGTTCTTTACAGATGAGTGGTATAAAGCAAAACAATATCCCATTTGCACTGCCTCTCACCAAAGTCTGACATTAATCTTAAAAAATCAGTTGAAAAAATCAGACCCTTTCAGTTAGTCCAGCTCGGAATTTGTCTGACAAACAGTTTTTGGTTTTGTATCAAATGGATATTACATTGTCTGGTGTGATCATGCTGTAACTGAATGTCTTGCATTAGCTGTAGGCTTCCATGGATTCTTTTGCAGGAGAAAGGAGGTGGTTATGATATGCATGAGTGCTACAGTACTCGTGATGTTAGCATTCCTCAGTTGAAGGGGATGCTTGTAACTTGGTTGTGGATGTGTTTATTTAAAATATATATATATATAAACAAACATCTTATTTAATCTCTAGCTCATTAATTAGGGCAAACAATTGCTAACTGTCATAAATATTAACTGCAAATAACACAGGAAAAGGTTGTGTTGGAAGATGGACAGGGTGATGGGACTAATGTTTTGAACCTCTAAAACATCCTGGAAATTGTTAAATCTTCTGTTTGCAACCTTAAGGTCTTTTGCACTTACTCAGCTGGTTTAATTCTGCTCTGTCTGGCTGAGGCTTTGCTGGAGGCTTTCGGTCCCGTGATGACAAAGTTGCCAGAAATGTGGCTCCAAGCAGCACCTCCTGGAGCTGACCACGAACAGTTCTCTCCATGAGCACTCTTCCTCTCTGTCATGGTTTTGTGATTTTCAGTTATTGGTATTCCACATCATAACGTCATGTAGTGGATATACCTGGTTCTCAGAAGAGAAGGACTACTACAGTCCCCACAGTACTTTTCTCCTCTGTTACCATTTCCAGCCAGAGGGAGAAGATAAAAGCTCGCAGTATAAAAACTCGCAGATCACGAGACCTCGTCCCTTTTTCCGCCGTCTCTCGTCTTGGCAGCACCTCGCTCTCCAGCCGTCTTATCGTCGGTTGTAGAGTAAGGCCTACCTTGATTTTGGGACATTCTCTCTCTCTGTATTGGATTTATCAGCTTAAATTGTAATTATATTGTATTATAGTGTGTTGTTTTGCATTCCGATATCTTATTCTAGTAAATTAGTTTGTTTCTCCTCAGATTGTTGCCGCTGTTCTTTGCTCTCAGGGCCATCTCCTTACCCTTTTTCCCCTTTTCCCTTTTCCCGGGGCGTGGACCCGTGGATCCCCCGTCCCCTTCGTCACGGAACCGGGCCAAACACCCGTAAACCGTTGACACTCCCCAGCCTGCAGCATTTGGAGCTCCCAGCTCTGTGTCTTTGCTTGGCTCCTTTTACACTGAAGAGTTATTAAATTATTCCAGGAACCAAACAATTCCCAGAATTGCAACTGCTTCCAAATTCATGCATCTGTACAAAATTTGACACACTCCAGTGGGGTTTTTGCAAATCTTTTTCATGTGCAATCCCAGAACCAAATGGAAAGAGTTACAAAAAGTTTGAAGTATTTCAGTAATTGGAAAACGGCCTTCCTAATTGCGAGTGATTTGAATTTCCTGCAGCATTTTTGTACTTTCCTTTTATTTTTGTAAGAACTTGGTTCTGGAAACTAGTCAAGTAGTACATGAATACAGGAAGCCAAGACATACTGAAACTATATAAGAGCCTGTGTTTTATAGATGTCAGTTTTAAAAGAACGTTTAAAATTGGAGTGATTGTAAGGAATGTTTTAAGAAGTTTAAGGAAAAAAAGCTGCATGACTTGGCAGAGAGGAAGAAAGAACATCAGGAAACACTGCAAAATAATAGGATAATCCTACAAAGAAGACACTGCACTTGCAAAATAACTTTAAAAACTCGCAGTACTGAATTACAAATATTAAATCTCATGATACCCTAGTGAGAGCTATTAGATGCACCAGGAAGAATGCTGGAAGTAGAAACAAAATGGGGAAGTGCTTGGAGAAATGTGGCTTCAGGAATGCTGTCTGGATCGCACGAGGGACTGAGCAGATCTGCATCATGCTGTTGCCTTGGGATCCTTGGGCTGAGGCATCATGCCTTCTGCAGCACTAGCCAGGCACTTCCAACAGTGTTTTGGGGCCATGGGGGATTAATCAGAGTTAATGGAAAGCCCACTGCTGCGGGAGATGTTCAGCTTAAGAGCCCTGGAGCTGATCTGTGCCTTGTATTTTCCTGTTCATGAAGAATAAACATACTTATTATAACATCTGCATGTGCTGCAGGAGCTGTCCTGAGCCAGTTATGCTCAGCACCTTGAAATATGCTTCCTCCTTACCTGTGCTAAGTGACTGCATTATTTCACTTGGAGAAATAAAACTGGGTTATGCTGTGTCCCATAATCTGTGCCAGAACTTCTTATGGTTGCTTATTACCCTCATTTAGTAACATATGCATAGAGATGCTAAATGCTTCTTGCAGTATAAATATGCCTTCCACAGTGTGAATTAATACACGATTCAAGTGGCATTAAAATGAAATATTGTTTCAAATAGCTACATGCTTTTGAAAATGACTGTGATAAAAATAAATTGGTACCAACTGCTCAGAGGATTGCACCTATGATTAAGGGGCAGCCTTCCCTGGTGCAGCGGATCCTAGTGCCCATGACCTGAGACAGGAGCACTGTGGTGCAGGTGGCCCCAGTGGCCTGCTGCTGCTGCAGGCTGGTCCATCAGTGCTGCTTCTGCACTACTCAACAGCTCTGGCCCACTTCAGGGGCTGCCACATCTGCTTTGTATTTTCAGTACTGATCACAGCCCTGCATTTTTTCTCCAGTATTGCTCAATCATTTAGTCCCAATGATGTAGCAGGAAAGGGGTAAATACTCTGGATTCATAACACTTATCCAGTAATCGTGTATTCTAGCCTTAGGATTGCTTGCAAAAAAGCTATATTACAGTTACTGCCAAATTTCAAGTAGCTTTGACAGCTATTCTTCTTTCCAAGCAGGCAGAAAGTCAGAAAACCTCCAACCCATGCCTTTAAGGCTTGTGAGGTCTTCCAAAATAGAAGGCCTTAGGAGTCCATTGCTAAGTGCTTTGCTGGGATCTGACTGCCCAGTGCTGGGAAAGAGGGAGGACGTGGCCCTACCAGGCAGACAGCTGTCACCTACAGCAGCTCATAGCCCAGGAAATCTGCCTGGTACTGGGTCAGAGTTCATGCTCAATTTAATCATCTTTACAATGCTGGATTGCATTAATTACTTGGTAGAAATCAGTAAATGATGTTATGCAGGCAGTTGGAGTAACAAGGTGTTTCTCTTCCTTTACAAACTGGTGATCTTAACATTGAAAAAACATTTTCCATGCTTCCTGTTGGCTGTGTGCAGGGAATGCCTGTGTGTGGGATGTGGGACTGTGCTTCTGGTTTTAAGACAGAAAATCCTCGCTCTCATAGGACGGCAGCATGAGGGCAGAGTGTGAGTAGGGTTTCTCTGTGAAAGATAGCAGTAGGTTTTCCAGTGTTTCTTAGCCCTACTTGACTGCCCTATGCTTTTTATAAGAAGTGAGACAGGAATAACACAGTGGTCTCTATGAGCTAGTTCATAGAGACTCACTAGAGTCCTGAAGCCAATTTTAAATATGATACGGATGTGACCAGGAATAGAAACCTCTCCTAGGAAATGAATGTCACTCTTCATCTGAGTCTATCCAGCAAATGTACCATGAGTTTTCATTTCATGAGAGCATAACTGGAATTGGCTTACACTCATGCATTCAGATACCATTTGCCCAGAAATGTATGTATGTAATGTGAAAGTAGTTAGGGGACAGTCCCTGTATGGCTACCAGTTATGTTAATGTGAAATGGAGCCCATCAGTCAGCTGCAGAGCTGTGTGCTCTCTTCTGCGAGTTAGATTATTATAGCTGGGAAATGGCAGTTCTGCACCAGTCACTGGAGGACGCAGCTACCTGACAAGTCTCTGAAAATAACATTACTCCATGAGCTGGCTTCATCCTTAGGACTCTTGTAATGCAAGTCAATGATTTTAGTTTTAATTATATATCCTATCTTATGCCTAGTAGCTGCTCCACACCATGCCACCCTCACTAAATCCAGTACATCCTGTTCTATTCTTTAATTTCTTCAAGGCGAAGTCACTCTTCTTTAAAACTGCCCTCTAGCTCTGAGAGTTACAGCTTTGAGTTTTACCTTGTCTGCCATCTCCCACTCCCTTCCATGCAAACGCAGCTCCCCATGGCTGCACAGTGAGACTGGACCCATCCTTGGGGGCAGGATAGCTGCTGATCTATAGGTGCAGTACTCTCTCTGACATGGAGCTGTTGAGCATCAGGCCTGCTGAAGGCTGAGGAGCAACAATTTAGACTGTTTTTGTTGCCAGACTTCAGTGTTGTGCGTGCAAATGTCTCATTTCTCCTGGTCTGACACGGAACAAAATGCACCAGGAGCTAGAGGGAGGAACATCTGATATGGCATGAATCCTTGTGCATCACTAAGAAGAACATCAGCAGGATGGTGAGAAGCTTTCTGCCACTGGGCAGGCACAGGATGGCTCTCCCTTATAAAGATGAAGCTGCTGAGAGTTAAAATGGTTACAAAACCCCTTCGGTCCAGCTTCACCAAAAGCCATGCTCTGCCTCACAGACTGAGCAGTTTCATCCACATGAATTGGAAACAGAGGGGACTGCTATAGCATGGAATTCTGTGCAAAAAACTCAGGCTCAATAATTAGTCCTCATGCTTTGTGCTGAGAAAATATTTCTATGATGAATAACAAAGAGTAAGAATATTTTAATTTACAGGAAACATTAGCTGCTTGGCTGGCGGTAGCTGTAGGATGTGATCCAAAACTATTTAATGTTGGTGGCTGTCTTTCTGTTCACTTCAGTAGAGCTGATGTTTAGGGGCTTCATTATGATTAATCCTTATTAGTCAAGTTCAGCAGGGCAGTGCCTAATGGCTGACAGAGGATGGCTCTCCCCTACTGTAGAGTTACTGTGTACTATCTGGGCAGCAGGGAGCCTGCAGCCTGACCAGAGAAGACACAAGAATATGTTAACAGAGCAAGCAGCCATCACATCCACTCACTATTTAGGAAGGGGAATGAGAGAGGGAGGGGAAAATGAAAAGCTCAGTGCAGCATACAAGAGCCTGGCATGGAATAAAAGAAATATAAAGAGAAGAAATTTATAAGTGCTGATGTTCCCACGTGATGGCTTCTAGTGCTTTGTTGGGGCAGCTGCTGGCCGGTTCCCATTGCATCAGTCTCTCCCAGACTCACTGCATGTGCCTTCAGACCTCTCCATGCTCTCAGCAGAACAAGTTAACTGAGGGCCTAAGCATCTGATGCTGATCTCACCAGCTTTAAAGGGCTTATAGAACTCTAAGTTAAGCATATGCCAATTGCTGTGCAAGTCTGGTGTCACGTTCTGTACATGAGCTTGGAAGGGCACAAGGAGTGTTTTGTACTGACTAGGCTTTGAGCAGAGACAGAATATGTTTGTGATTTATATAGCCAATCTGGAATACACCACAAACATCAAATTAATCTCATTCGAAAACTTTGAATTAAATCTGTTTATTTTTCTGGAGCCTCCCATTACTCCCTACCTTCTTTTTGTTTCCTGGTAGATTTTCATTTGGGAAAGCTGCAGTGCAGGTGTCTTCTCTGCACTCTGCTGAATGCTAGATGGGTGAAGTTTTTTGTATCATCAATAAAAAGGAAAGCTACAGCATCATTATTTTCCTCCCCTACCTCCCCCATGCACACCCCATCCTTTAGGTTTCCTTGAATGCATTCCTATTTAGATTTTAACCTAAAAGCTTAGTTTTCTTCTTATTATCCTTTCAGTTTCTTTGAATGCAATGACTCAGCAGCTACAGGATGAATTTGACAGCAGCGTGGAGAATGCAGAAGCTTGGATGAAGGCCATCCAAGAGAGACTGAGTATCAATGATAACACCAAGGGACCTCGATCTGCCCTAGAAGCCAGGCTGAGAGAGACAGAGGTAAGGGAAGAGTGATGTGGTGGTTCAGAAGTGGCTATCACTGCCAACAGTTGCACTTACTGCTGTGAGTTCTGGGGTTTTCTATTAGGAAGCTACAGGCTACATATAGCTGCTGGAATATTGGTCCTGTGTGGATGGGCTTGCCACTTTCTTCTTTCTAAGTTTTCTATCTGCAGAATTGTTACAGCCATTGCAGAAAAAGATGAGAACAATTTGACCACACTGGCTTCCAAGGCATTCTCATTGATTTGGAAGATGAGCAGCAGGTTTGCCAGGTTAAAGTGTTTACACTCTCCTATGAGCATGTTCAAACCTGAAAAGGAGACTGAGTTGCTACTTGTAATTACTAGATAGTGATTTGCAAAAGCCCAGTATATTACATGAGAGAATTGGACTTTAGTGTTCCATCTTCTTGAAGACTCTGGCACTGATAAAGAAAGATTGCAAGTGTCCTAGTAATGGCTGGTCTAGAGTAATCCACTTGTCTTTTTCCATAAGACGTGATAAGAAGATTTACAGCTCCCCTTTCTAATCCATCTAATTAAAAGGTGAATGTTTTCATTTTTTGTTGTTCTGACTTAATCTCTTGTATAACTCTCTCACAGAGATCCCATTGTAGATTGTGCCTGCTGTCTTACTGTGATGTTGCATTCATTAAATTCAGTTTCATTAGATGTTATCTTGCTCTTATAATCCCAGAAAATGATACGCTCCTTTTTCTCCAATTTATACCATTCATGATTAGAGGGAGTGGTGATATTTCTGTGAGGAACACTGAAACTGTTTTTATACTTGTATTACCGTCAATTCTAACTATCTGTACTTTAAACCAATCTTTAAATGAATATTTTCCATTGTAATTTACCCAACAGTACGCAGTTTTGTGTCTACTCAAGTTTGGACTGCTTCTTCTGAAAAAGTTTAACAGCTCTGAGAAAATATTGCAAGCTTACATGGAGAGCAAGGTGCTTTACATAATGTTGCAGCGATGTCTTCGTTTTTTTTTCCCTAGCTGCGACTTGCCTCTGGCCTAATATAAATACTGTTCTTGGAGTGATGGACGATGGCTAGACTGGCACGTCAATCATAAGAACCTAGAGTATTTCCTCATGGACTATGGATTTATTTCTGCCCTTAAATAATTTTCATCTTTTCTTTTTGTCTGGGAAACTGATATATGCAGTTTCCAAAACCAGGCAGAAAGTCCAGGAACTTGTGTAAGGAGAGTGGTAGTTTGGCAAAGGGAGTGCAGCCATGGCAGAGATACAAGTTTTAGAGATCTGTGGTGATTTCATATAGCTGAACTGAAGCATGTTGAATTTTGTGGGCTTTGGGGAAGATCTGTAACACACACAAAATCATGATAGATGAGATTTTCATTCTAGACTTTGGAAATTCATCATTCTAAAGAAAAACAAGTGTCTGTTCTCCCTTTCTGTTTGTACCTTACCCACCTGCTGCTCCCTCATCCTGCCTTCTTTGTCAGACTGGATTCCCTGTCCCCTTGTGGTGTGCTCACCACGTCACCTATTGCCTGCTTTTAAATCCAGTCATAATTTTTCAGTTCCTTTTTTTACATCTAGCTTGCAGTTGTTTTTTTCACGCTTCCTTCCTGTGGTTTATTTTCTGTTAATTTACTGATGAAAATGTCAGCAACGATAGCAATCATTTAAACAGATTTGAAGTAGAATGCCTGTACAACCACTGCTTTCTCTCTGGCTGTTGTTTGCTTTCACTTTAAGTTCCGGGAAAATGTCAGGCTTTGAACAGAGCTTTACTCTATTTTTTTTCCTGTTAAACAATAACTGTAGCTTTTATTTTCTCTCTCTACTCTTTATTCTGCTTTCTTGGATTCCTTTTATCACACTGTTCATAGTAGATAGTTGGTCCAAATACCTATTTGCATATAGCGTGCAGATGTACTGTGTACGTGCCAAAAAATAGTCTTTTCCCAAAATGTGAGTCTGGAAATTCAAAGGCCTGTGATTTGGTGTCACCTTTGCAATAACTGGATTGGCTTTTTCAATTTTATTTTATTTTCTTGAAACATATCCCGTGGGCCTAATATTTCCGTAAGTAGTTGCTAGCTTTAAACCTCTCAATGTTTTCATTATAGAAGACTTTTCCTGCAACTTGAGAGGCTGCAGAATGCCAGGAGTTTGTGGAAGAACAGCAAGAAAAGGCATTTGATTAGATCAGAAGTTTGTATAAAGTGATGCTGAAAGCTACACCCAAGTCTGGACATAGTTATTCTGTAATACTGTACAGAAATTGTGCTAATTTTCTGTCTTTGGGTAAGGAATGAAAGTTTGCTTCAGATAAGATAGCTTAATTGAGGTTCTTGGCTTTCTGATTAGTGCAAGATACACATTTTCACTAATTCATAGCTTAGCAATTTAGGATCAGAGTAAAATGTGGTAGCAGACAAAATTCCACTAATTAGTTTCTCTTGGCTTGTTTTCTGCTGCATCTTTTAGTTGCAATAGGAGACCTTTTAAATAGCTTCATGACTTTGTAATTGAGATGTGGAGATGGCCTTTTTTTTTAGCTAACAAAATGTTTTTCAACTGCCTTATGGTTTTCAGTTCAATTCAATCCTGTAGGATGGTTAAAAGTAAGGTTTAATGGTTAGAATGTTAACGATAAAGAACGAAGTCTAGATGGTTAAGGGGAAGTTCTTATTTTCCACTCAGGTGAAGCTTTGCAGCAGGGACTTAATAACTCCTGGAAAAAGCTAAGATTAAATTTCATCAGTTATGCTTGCTCCTTTTTCAAGTTTTCATTCTCATTTAATCTTTTTCATAGAAAATACGTGATCTGGAACCAGAAGGCATGTTGAAAATGGACTTGATTCTTGCGAAGGCAGATGCTGCTCTTCACTGTATCAGTGAGGATAAGAAACACGAAGTACTGTCTAAGCTGAGACACATTAAAGCCTTGTGGGAAGAGACAGCCATTTACATTACTCACTGTCACAGGTAAGAAAAGCACAACACTGTTCTATTTTATTTAAGTGTTTGTTTCATCTAGTGCCTTCACCAAGTGCTTTCTGCCTGGATTGCAGCTAGCCATAGTGGCTAATCCCAGCCCCATGAGCATATGGAACATCTTAGGGGAGTGGAGTAGGGCTGGGAAAGATGATGGCACCTCATCTCACTCTCCCTTCATCTCATAGAATCATAGAGTCAGTAAGGTTGGAAAAGGCCACTGTGATCATCTAGTCCAACCAAGTCCACCTCATGGACTTGAATGATGAGTTTTGCTAGACGTAGGTACCTTTTACAGAATATTTCCTCCCCAGAGCAGGGAGAACCTGAGAAGTGAATTGTGACCTTCTAAAATCAGTGCAGCTTAAAAAATGCCGAATTTTTCTTTGAATGCCTTTTGAGTTTGTCAGTCTGCACTGATCCCATCATGATTTCACCTAACTCATCTCTCTTGCTCTCCCCAACAGCCGTATTGAGTGGGTCTGGCTGCACTGGAGTGAGTACCTGAAAGCTCAAGATGAGTTTTACATGTGGATTCACAACATGAGGGTGACCTTGGAGCCTGACATTGAGTTGCAGCTTGGCTTAAAGGAGAAGCAGTGGCAGCTGAGCCATGCTCAGGTTCTGCTGAATGACGTCTTAAATCAGTCGGTCCTGCTGGAAACGCTGCTAGAGGAAGCTGCTTCCTTGTTCAACAGGATAGGTGATCCCAGCGTTGATGAGGATGCTCAGAAGAAAATGAAGGCAGAATATGAAGGCATCAGGGTAGAAGCTCAGGTAATAATGGGAGGTGTTTAGATTTCATCATCATACAGTATTGTTTACTGTCTGTGTTTCTTGAGCAATGGGGATTTCCTGGTAGGACTGCAAAAAGAAACAGAGCTGAGGACCTCTGTTCTTTCAGCCAGCAGACTGTTTGCAGGTCTTCATGTCTCAAGCTGTTAATTTTGATGCTGTCATGCTGTACTTTATAGTATGTTGTAAAGTGACTGCAAGCTGCTCGATGTGATCTAGTGTGAATCCTTTGTCATCTTTTGGTGCATCAGTGATCTTTGTATAGTCAGGTGCAAAGTATCTATTCACATGACCAAGCTTGCGCAGTAGTTGGAGGATGTCACAGTGGTTCAGGTCTAGAGCTGCAGAACTGAGAAACAGAGATAAGTCAGGCACAGCCCAACACTGAACTCAGCTGGCCTGTTCCAGAATCTGAGAGATTTCCACTGGACACAGATACTAACTCGTTCTTGCTGCTAATCTTCCACTCTAACAGCTGTTAGATAGGCTCATATAAGACATTCTAGTTTATCTTTCAGTGCCACTGATTTCCTTTGACCCTCCCTTCTCCAGGGTAAAGAAACTCAGATAAAGATAAGATTGGCCTTGTGGCATGGCTAAGGGGCTGAGATTTGCATATGGGGAGAAGAATTCAGTTTCTTAGTAGCCCGTATCAATAGAAATACTCAAAGGAATATTTGAGAGATATACAGAATCACAGAATCATAGAATTAGCTAGGTTGGAAAAGACCTACAAGATCCAGTCCAACCATCCACTAATAACCCCACTAAACCATGTCTCTCAACGCTGTATCTAAACGTTTCTTGAACACCTCCAGGGACGGTGACTCAACCACCTCCCTGAGCAGCCCATTCCAGCGCCTGACCACTCTTTCAGAAAAGTAGTACTTCCTAATGTCTCACCTAAATCTCCCCTGGCGCAACTTGAGGCCATTCCCCCTTGTCCTGTCACTAGTTACAAGGGAGAAGAGGCCAACCCCCAGCTCACTACAACCTCCCTTCAGGTAGTTGTAGAGAGTGATGAGGTCTCCCCTGAGCCTCCTCTTCTCCAGACTGAACAATCCCAGCTCCTTCAGCTGCTCCTTATAAGGCCTGTGCTCCAGACCCCTCACCAGCTTCGTCGCCCTCCTCTGAACATGCTGCAGGGCCTCCATGTCTTTCTTGCAGTGACGGGCCCAAAACTGGACACAGTACTCGAGGTGGGGCCTCACCAGTGCTGAGTGAAGAGGGACAATTACCTCCCTACTCCTACTGGCAACACTATTTCTGATACAAGCCAGGATGCCATTGGCCCTCTTGGCCACCTGGGCACACTGCTGGCTCATGCTCAGCCAAGCATCGACCAACAGCCCCAGGTCTGTTTCCTCTACACAGTCTTCCAGCCACTCTGCCCCAAGCCTGTAGCATTGCGTAGGGTTGTTGTGGCCAAAGTGCAGGACCTGGCACTTGGTCTTGAACCTCATCCCATTGGCTTCAGCCCAGAGATCCAGCCTGTCCAGATCTCTCTGTAGGGCCTTGCTACCCCCAGGCAGATCGACACTTCCTGCCAGCTTGGTGTCGTCTGCAAACTTACTGAGGGTGCTCTCAATGCCCTCATCCAGGTCATCAATAAAGATATTGAAAAGGACACACATATATACACATATATATAGGCACACATACCATATAAAGCTTCTTAAAATCTAATCTGTGTCTCATAGCGACTTCCAAGAATTCTGTAGGCTGGAATTACCTGCTGCAAATGCAAACAATTTTCATTACACTTGCTCTGCTCTCTGCCTCTGTCATAATGTTGCCTTCTATTTGTTCCCATGTCACATCTTAGTCCAGAGCAGAAGCAATCTCTGCTATCCCTCCCTGAGCACTGCTGTAACAAAAGGTAACTTCAGGTCACACTGGGAGAACAACATTGGGATGCTCATGCCACTACTATGCTTGCTCTGTGAATACTTTTTCTGTTCAGTGAATTCAAAGAATAACAAACTCTGCAAAACAACAAAAAACAGTTGGCAGCTTCTGTAAACATGGCATTCAGATATTTTTTAGTAATAAGAAAGTTAAAACTGCTAATGGCAAGTGTCTTCAAAAACCAGAGAGAATTCAGAAATTACATGTTGCAGAAATTGCAGAATTGCAGCATATAGGCTGTAGAGCCACCAACAGACTAGCAACTCAACACTGATTGTTTATTTTTAAAGGTTATCTTCACGATTAGGCAACTGGTTTTATAAGTAACAATATTCCTTGGAATTCAAGTGTTCTCTATCTAGACTGCAATTTCAAGTTCTCATTTAGTCCCTTCTAACGAACATTTATCTTTGGTTTTGAAGCAGGAGACAGTCATTAGACATTTTAATAAGGCAGTTCTTTCAAACAAGCAATTTAAATAGTTGGAGTCTGAATGTGAGCTCTCTGAGACTGATTTTATGTTGTGTAATTTCTCTGACTGAGTTGGATACATGCTGGTGTAAATGAGATCAGGAAGCGTCTCATAGTACTTAAGTAAAATATGTCTTTATGTCTCCAGCCAACTGAGGTGCCAGAAAAAGCTTTCCTTTGGCACTGGCTACAAATACCACATTTCACAGAAAGATGAGGTGAGGGAATCCAGCTAAGAAATCTCTCTTTCAGGAGGTAGGGAATAAAGAAGGGGGTTGAGAAGCCTTGGGTTTTGCAGATGAAGTAAATGCGGAGCTCATTAGGTAATGCAAAGGTTATAGGCACCGTAGGACTCACATTGGAAGGCACAATAGTAGTTAAAGAAACCCTTCCACCTCTTCCAATGGCAGAGAGGAATGAATGAAAGAGATGCAGGAGTTGCAGGAGGTTTGCTTTGGCCCCATGCATGATGAGAGATGAAATGTGAATTGCAGATGCCAGCTGAATGCCTGAGCTGCCTGCTGGGGTGGATTCCTGGTGTTTATAGATTACACTTGTGTTGAACAGCAGTTTTAGAGACTGTGCAGTTGTCCAGCTCTGTCAGAAGGGCAAACTCTTGGACGTGGATTCTGAAATGGTTTGGGGTTTTTTTTGACATTGCTTCTGTGGCAAACTTTTTTTTCCTTCCTTGTAGTACTAACACGTGCCCTTATCATTACCAAATTTTAAAAGAATATCATTTTTTATTAATTACATCAGCAGGGATATTTTTAGATGTGGCGGTATTTCACAAATGCTTTCCCTTGTCTGATAGCAAATAGCAGAGGCAGAATAACAATATGCAGAGGTAGATGGTTGTGTGTTAAAGCATAAATTATGACTGATAATGGTAAGAAAAGTTATGATATATTTTATGTTGATATTTAATCAAATTTATCAATTATGCCTGAGCACATCGATTTTAATCCGAGTTGTCTCTGTTAACTCAAGCCTACCTATTCATAAAGCCAACCCTCTAGTGTCAGGACTGAAAGAACCAGGAGAGGCTTCGGGAGCTTTCTGTACTCTGTTTGAGATGCCACAGAGGAATTTAAAGCTCAAAGTGCAAATTATTTTTAACCTCTATGCACCTCTACAAATTTGAGAATCAAGGCAAGGGGGCATAGCAAACAAGTGAAGTGGTTTTCATTGGATAAATCTTGGTTGGCCACAGAAGGCTCCAATCATACCTCTACTTTTGGTTTGCACAAGTCAGCAGAGATAACAATGTCAGTGTGGAAAAGAGACTGGCATGGTGCCACTGGGAGGATGGTGGCTTTGTATTGCACCACAGGCATAACCTGTCCCAAGGTGAAGGGCAAAGTCCCACCTGCAGCACAAGGGAGATCCTGGGCTCACTTATGCAGAACAAACTCAACTTGTATTAGTTAAGCACAGCCTTTCAAGGGTGCCGCATGCACTAAGAGCATTCCACAAGGCACAGGCTTTTTTCCTAAGGTAACCATAGTGTAATAGAATTGCTTTCCATGCCAACTGGTGAAGGGCAAGAAAAAAATCAGCCTGATTTGTAGGAAATAGTATTTGGTTGGATATTATATTAGTGAAACAGAAGAGAATTCCTCATGATTCACATAAAATATCCTTCAGCAAGGACTAAACTTCAGACGACAAACGAGGGTAGACTGAGTAGATATGATTTCATCTCAAGAGTGGTGCCAGACTGGATCTGCAGGAAGCAATTCACCAAGTACAGGCCCCCATAAGTTCAGGGATTATTGTTTTCTGGATGCACAGAGAAAATCAAGTGTACATCGCATAGACTTAAATTTGCTCCAGAGCTCTGAACTAGCACCAGTGCATGCTTTGTGATCTGCAAATTGAAAAACACAAAAACTCTTCAGCTACATTATTTCTAGGGATACCTTGAAGTGGACAGTTATTTTCTTTACCACCTGTTTAAATAACAAACACAGGAACAACGTGTGCCTGTAGCACAGTTTCTCTTTTTCGCATTTTTACGGCTAGGCAAAATCTTTTGTGTGCTCATCTTTATTTTCAAACCAGCTTCTGTCTCTGATCCTTTTCTAATGAGAGATTGGGAAGTTTTGGAGAGGAGAGGTGAGAAATTTGCCTGAGAGGACCCTGCAGTTTGTCTCTTCAGGAACTAGCCATAGAGACCCTGCAGCACAACAGGGACAAGCACTCAGGCACTGTTGTGTCCTGCTTCTTGTGGAAGCCAAGTGCTGTCGGGGCTCAAGGAAAGGGATTCTTGTTTGTACAATCTGGGTTATAGTGTAAAGGAGAAATAGCCAGATAAGCACTGTCCTCACTGCTTCTGATGTCTCCTGTTACAGAGCAGAGTGAAAATGCTTGAAAAGATAACTGAAGAGCACAAGCAGTACAGCACTAAAGTCAATCAGTTTCAATCGTGGATGAATGATGTGACGGAAAGATTAAACTGCTGCATTGGAGAAGCAACCAAGTCATCAGCAGAGGACAGACTAAAGGCACTGAAGGTCCTTAAATGATATAATTCTGACAAGGAAGCAGGATTGTGTGTTTTCCATGCCCGTATGTGTTTTTCAAACCACATAAGGGTGTGCTTGAGAAAAGAATTATGCAAACAAAATAAGGTGATCGTTGTTGTAATGTGGGTTATGGATAAAGAGTCATCAAAGGTCTGAAACAATTAGCATACAAGGCTCTCTCAACTGTACCAGGGGTTCCAGGATAGTCTGTTTTGGGTTTTGGTTTTGATTGGTTTTTGTGCTTTTTTTTTCCTTCTTAAAGACTGATTCTTCTACCATTAAGTGATTCTTTGAGCATCTCACCATTTTCAACTTTTTAAAGCAATGATGTTTGGTAAATATGATCCAAATAGAGCCTGCAGGCTCACAAGTATCGAGCATTTAGAATGGGTGATTAAAATACCAGTTTTCAATCACTGAATCATAGAATCACCGAGGCTGGAAAAGACCTAAGATCATCCAATCCAACCATTCACCCATCACCCGTATTTCCCACTAAACTATGTCCCTCAGAACAACATCTAAACTGTTTGAGAACATTTTATAATATTTTGGTACCATGCCTTAAGCTGTTCAGCTTTAAATCTCATCGATCTGTTTATTGGTACTTTGTATTGCCTGAAGCTCCTGTTTTCTTCACCAGGGACCTCAGGTGATAAGCATTTCTGAAAATCAAGCTAATATTTTCAAAATCATAGCAGTTACTAGTACACAGAAGGCAGTCAAATGACCCTGGCTTCTGGTCATTTGAAAAAAAGCATACCAAACTTGAAGTAAGTGAAGAAGAAAATATGTACAACTAGGAGAGGTGGTCTTATTTTCTGACTGCTTTCACCTTTTCCTCAGTTTTCCATTCCCACAGCTAATATTTATGTGATTTCTTTCTGCAGGAAATTGCCAAAAACATTAGGAGTGGTGCAAAGAAATTGAAGCATCTTGAAAATCAGTGCGCAGATGTGATTCAAAATACCTCCCCACTGGGAGCTGAGAGACTGAAGGATGAACTCGATGAGCTGCGAAAAGCCCTGGAGAAACTGAAACTGTTGAGCAGTGAGGAGGAGCAGAGATTGCTCAAGATCCAACAGACAGAAAGGGCCTACAAGTCCCAAGCCAGACAATTAGAAGCAGATATCCAGGAATTCAGAAAAGATCTACAGAAACTAGAAAATGATTTGGACCTTGGGGAAAGGGAAAAGACTGAAGATGAGTTTGTAGCTCAATGGAGAAAATGCAATGTAAGTTGTTGCCCTTTGTATGCCTAAAAAAAAAAAAAAAAAAAAAAAGGAATTAAACGTAGTCATAGATTGAACACACATAGCCACATCCAGCAAATGCCTATCCCATTGTTTAAAGGTTGAGAAGGAAAGAGTGGTCATATATATGAAACAGACTGAGGAAAATGAAGATAGCAACAATGGCAATAGCAACTATTTTAACCTTAACTCATTCTGCACAGTGAGGAGGTGGCTGGAGGATGATTTGGAATTTGTGTTGGGTTCACAGGAACCATATGCAAACAGAGAACAGTACGGAGCAAAAAACATTATTTTCCGCACTTAACGCAGGAAAAATAACGTCTTAGTGTATATACGAACATATATTCATCTACATACAATTGTGTCCGTAGAAAGACGCATACTTTGAGAGTATTTAGTAAGACCATATCTATGTTATAGCCTTCCTCTACATAAGGTGGATAACTGTATTTTCCTACAATCAGTCTTTACTACTCATTTCCTCCTGAGTGTTGTTTTTGCATTTATTATCACTGTTCAAAATACTTTTCATTGCTATTTGCACGTCTAGAACTCAGCAAGACTAACTATATGCAAAAAAATCCACAAAATACGAACTGGTTCAATTGTGTTACCTCAGGATGGGTTTTGCTTGTTATGTTTCCTTACATCATCAGAGAATTAATATTCCATACATAGGTGTTTCAGAAAGATTTGTTCCTGCACATGGAGGTGGTTAAGACTGTTCCAGACACGAATCTCATTATACACTGCAATCATTGAACTAAAACTGGGACTTGCTGTGATTCACTCAGTTCAAACAGTAAACCCCGCAGATCAGATGCAGAGGGTAAGCAGTGAGAGAACAGCAGAGAGCACCTGAATGAACAGAACAGTTCCTGAGAATATATTCTACTTTATGAATGTGCACATTTAGCCAGGAAAAAAGGCATCAGAAAGGGGACTTGGAGTTAACAATGTGAATACCTTGAGATGGCCTTACCACATCATTTCATGTGCCAAACACTACATATGATGTGACTTGTTTGTTCTTATTATGATTAAGGCAACAAGAGCAGTTCTGGCTGCAGAAGAGTCAAAGGTTGAGAGGCTGAAGGCTCAGCTTAAGGAACTGCTGCGGTTTTCCCAAGATGTGCAGCCGCACGCTGACAGCGTCATCTCTGCAATACAGCACTATCAAAGGTAGTGGGAAGTCTATGAGGGGGGGCTGGGGTAGGGTGGAAGTATCTCAGACATTGAAGGGATTGACAGACGCCTAAGAAAAAAGCAATAAGCCATTTGATTCTGGGTGACAGGTAGAAAAACGTGTTTTTTCTTATGGCATCGCCTCCACAATTCAGTAAACCTGTAATGTTAGCTGTTTGCTAGGAGTTGTAGGCTGCTGGCCATTTTCAGGCAGTAATCATGCATCATTAATGCTGTGCATGGTTTTAAGAAAATTAGATTGTTGGCAGCTAATTTGATTTTCTTAGCCTTGTATAATAATAATTTATGTACTTTTTTTACTTTTCGTGACAGCAACTAGAAAATCAGGGCAGGAGCTGTAGTAGTAAATGGTTCAGAATTATGCCCCTTCCTTATTGAGTCTGCTGTGATGACTCATCAGCCTTAGCAATTACTTGGCAGAGCTTATTCCCCTCTCCTGACTGCATGCATGCATGATTCCTGTTTTCAACTTGCCTTAGTTTGGAAACTCTGAGAGTTTAGCCTCTCCCTAGACTTCAGTGTTTCCGTTTCCAGGCTGTCTGGAATCAGGAAGTAAAGGAGCTGGCAGCAAATTTTGCAAATTAGAAGAAAGGATCATTTTTTAGAGGAAGAAGAAAGGTCAGTTCTTTTTATTATATCCAAGCTTACTTTGCTGCACAGTACACTGCCTAGCTGGGAGGGTTATGGATCATTATGGAAAAGGATTTCAGGTTAAAAACTAGCAAGTAGATGGTGTTGCAAGAGAAGCAGAGAAAGCAGGAGAACTTGCCTCTGAGTAGAAAATGGCAGCTGCTCTTTCGCCAGCTTCTTCCCAGAGTTTCTTCACAAAGTCTGGCAGTGTCACACTGAGCCTGGCAGGGGCAGCAGAGCAAATGGCAAAGGACATGTGCTGTCAGTAGTTTATATTTGTGGAGCTGCAAACTTGTCTTTGTTTTGCTCTGTAATGTCTCAGTGACTCAGGTAAGATTATTCTTGCTGTTTTTATAGAAAGACAGAATTAATCATGCTTACCTTGGAAGCCTGTAGCGTTGCTCTTTCCTGCTTATCCTGTGAATTTTCAGGAGGCTCTTCCCAAATGAATACACAATTTGGGCTGCACTCTGCCATATCAAATAGGATTCAGCAAACTGGGAAGTCAGGAAAACTTAGAAAGACAGGAGACAGCTGCTTGGGGTGTGTCCCTACTAGGCCCTGTTACTCAGCTGCATTTTGGATAAGTCTTTAGAAGAGACGCCTGGATAGTTAATGATCTATTTTTATGTAGATATACAGTCACATAGTTATGTGCATAAATATATAAAAATGAATGTTTTTCAGAATCATATATATAAATGTATATAAATACAAGAAATTCTGCAAATGTAATTTGGTAAAATTTTAAAAATCTAGATCCGAAGAGAAAAAAAAGTATATATTTATTCCTTTTTTTTATAGGTAACTCATTGTGATCAAATATATATTTTTTGTATGTAAAATGCTACAGACAATCGTGGTTAAATTCTGGATACTCCTTGCTTGTTCTTCCCAACACTCAATGAGACTGCTCTGATAATGCTATTTGTGAATCATGCTGGTGATAGCAGCAAAGAAAAACGACATAGAGAGGAAATGGCTGCCTGCTAAAAACAGAGTAGTTCCTGATACATAGTTGCACGAGAGAAAAATGTGTCTTAGGACATGTAAATTAAGTTTTGTCAGACATCTCTGACTGACAGAACAGCTGTAACTATGCAAGACCAGGCTCAGACAGTAAAAAAGACTGAGGCTTTTGTATTGGATATGGTTTACACACGAGTATTGTGTTAATTCACAGCCTGATGAATAGGATATTTGGAGTTGGATTTCCTTGTAATTCTTTTCTCAGCTGGCACTTTATCCTTGCAGTGTTAAAGGGAAGACATCTAAAATGATCACTGATACGGAAGCTCAACTGAGCAGACTTTTCCAAAATCCCCTGCAAAATTTTGAACAATGGAAGCTAACTGTCCAGATGTTCTTGGAAACTCCAGAGCCAGCGTTGGATCAGATTGAGGTAGCAAGCCTGTTACTAAACTCAGAAACTGATACTTGGTTCGCGTTTGCCCAAGCTGCGCCAGCAACTGACTGCGTACAGCTGCCAAAAGCAACAGCTGGAAGGGCCTTTCCAATATGATATGAAACTCCATTGCATGGAGTTCAACTCTAGCTGTAGCTGCAGGTCTTATTTTGTGCCTTTCCTTTGGTTAACTGGAGTTGTCAACTGAATAGACTGAAGACCTATATGTCTTTAACAATGGTGATAATGCTGTTTAGCATTAGCTCAAATTTCCCTCAGTGGGAACTCTGCGGATTCTGTTAATAAAACCATAGAAATATAGTTGTGGGATTAAAATACATGATTTCTGCATGTGTCCAGGAAGGCATTTGTTATTTGGTCACCCCTGTAATCTCCAGAATAAATGTGTCTGTGAACAGGGATGGAGTTTGTCCTTGGGATGAGCATTCAAGCTGTCCTTTCTGTTGGTTGTTTAGGCCTCTGCACAGACAACTCTTTCCATAGTACAGCTTTCCTCTATTTCTGTTCACAAAATGGATGCAGCCCTGATGCTTCTAACATTGTCAGGAAGACTTTTCCTTTAACTGGGCACTGTCCAGGTACCTTTTGTTACCCCTTGTCAGCCCAGCATGCTGTTCTTACCTGAGTTTGTCATACTGCTTTGATTGTGTGACTTGTGTGAGAATAATATGGTTATGTGATGATGGTAATTATTATTTGGTTATGATTTCACTGGAAGAATATTTTTTTTTCTTTAGGCTGCTCTAGCTGAAAGCTCACAGTTCAAAGAAAAGTTGATGACATTACAGCTGAAGAAAGATTTGCTAAACAATATCCTTGGTGAGGAAAAAGCAAAATCTTTCCTGGAAGAAGTAGCTGAAGCTTCAAATGAGAGAGAAATTCTACACAAAAGTCTGCTGCAAAGCAAAAGCAAACTCCAGGTGAGCTTCAAAGCCTGTATGCAGTCTTAACCTGTAACAAAGATGATGGTTAATCTTTTGCTAAGCCAGTTTCAGAGAATCAAATTTAGCACTAATCAGTGGTGCTCAATCTGTTTTCTTGGACCGATCAAATGTTCATATAAATTTATGGCCTGTTGCATGATGTGGCTTAGTATTTCTTCTGAGTACCGAATGACCTAAATATAAGGCCAAGGGAGTGTTTGTTTAATGTTTTTTTTCTTCTTTCCCCATCTAGAATTTGATATTACAGCATAAGGACTTTGATGCTGCTTTTGCACGTTTGCAGAAGAAATTATTTGCCATCAAAGCCAAATTAGATCTGGAGAATGAACCGCAGCCTAACCTCTTGGGTAAAAAGACACAACTCCAGAGACTCCAGGTATATTACATTAATGTTTGACCATGATATCCTCAGTTAATTGTGCTCTTGATTGTATTTTGTTAACATTAGAAATTCAGTACTTTGCCGCCTCAGTTGGCTGTGTGTTAGATAATTTAATTTGGGCCAGTTTATAGAACAAAATAAAAGAAGTTGAAGTAGTTCAGCTGAAGACCTGGCAAACTGGGGCTCAGGAAGAAACAAGCAGTTGGAAGATGTTGGTGCCACAAATTCTTGAGCTAGTTTTATTGCCCAAGAAAATGTATCCTGCTCCCACTGGTAGTGAAACAGTACAAGATAAGCTAAATCAATTTAACTCCCATCAAAAGCAGAGAATTCCCATTGTCCCACCTCTTTCCACATCCATTCTTCTGTATACATTCTCACTGCTTTGAAACTAGCCATATTCAGTCCAAGAGCTAATTCATCTGGCCAATATAGAAGGGGGAAAAAATCATCAGAAAAAGATTACGATAATTTTCCATCTGATTAGAAATTTGCATTGCTTCAGCAAAGGGTTCAACATGCATTAGAGCCTGCTTAAGGCATGCAGTGGATCTAGATAGCTGGGAAAAAGGGAGAGAAGGGCAAAATGGGAAGAGAGAGGGTATGTGACTCTTCCTTTTGGCCATGGTAAGTTAGGATGATTCTGATCCGCTGTGCCATTTCAGCCTTGGTGCAAGGATGTCAGTACATGTGTGGTTGTAATAAGTCTCCTCTAGCAGCTTCTCAGCAGCTTGTTTTCTTTGTTATCAACTAGTGACATGTAAAAACATCCCACCATTTCTTTCAGAGCCATTCACTTCTAGACATCGAGCAATTAATTTTCTTAATGACAGTGATTACTTTTTTTTTTTAATGCCCTCACACTCTTAACTGACAATGCCTTTAGCAAAAGTTTTGTAAAGTGCCGTGCCACGTCTAGCACGCTACCCATGTGCATTCTGTTTTTTCCACTGCAGATGATCCAAGATGACTTGGCAGAGCTTGCAATTCAAATGGAAGAGGTAGACAAGCTTGTTCAGTCAAATACAACACATAGGCATGAAATGAACCAACTTACATCTGACATTCAGGCCCTGAAGAGATCACTGGAGGTAACATAAGAGTTCTTAGTTGCCTGAGAAGTTACCAGTTACCACTACTGAAAAATAAAGTAAAATAATTATTTGAGTATATGAAATTGTATGCTATGAATGACAGATATTTTCATTTCAGGTGAAGAAGCTGCTGAATTCTTATGACTTTGGTAACTCTTTCAGGATTCTCTGGTTATCTGTAGTGTTATATCTCTTTGAGACATGTGACCCTCCACACAGATCTATTTTTTAGCTGTATGAATTATTTATTGAGTGGACCTGATATTTCTGAGAAAAAGACCCCATCGTTACATTATCACAGGGTACCTTAGACTTGTTCACAGATTCCTGGACAGTGTGATAGTACCAAACCAACTGTTTGTTCTTGTGTAGCTTTGTGACCTAAAAGTTAATGAGAGAAAAGTGTTGCAATTTTATAAGTATTAGTTTTGACCTGAGACTTTCTGTAGCTTGTAAACGTAGCTATAAAATGACCTTCCAAAACAGTCTCAGAGGAAGAGCTTATAAAATGACATTAGTTATGCAGGTCACCATGAAATTACATATAATAAAGTGTTATCCTAATAGACACTGTGGAATTCTAGTTTCAATCTCAATAACCTCAGTCATCATTGATCTGGAACTTTGCAAAAAAAAAAGCATCACAGTGACTTCTGATTCAGAGAGTATGAGATGTCTTTAATATTTACTGGGGTGTGAAAAAATCATATCCTTTTTCTGTTTCAGCTGAAACAGAAGGTAACTATCCTCGTGCTTAATGCCCCCCCATGTGGTTGAATTCAGGCATGCAAGAGTCTGTAGATATCTTCTATGCCACTGGTGCTAAACGATAAAGCTTTTTATGTCTCATTAGTAGCTGTATTTTTATTTTTTTCCCATGAGATTCTGTGTCAGTAGTCACAGTGTTAGATTCAGTAATGAAAGTGCTTCTTATCTGTGTTTGGTTGCTGACATTTTATCATTTGTAGATGATGATACAGCAGACTGAAGAGCATGTTCAGAAACACTGGGCATTTAATGACAAATTGTCTGACCTCCAGCAGTGGATCACTGCAACCACTGAGAAGATTGGCTCCTACCAGGGTGCTGATATGAAGCAGAGCAATGAGAGCAGGGTGGCAGACCTTGAGGTGAGAAAAACATCTTAATGCAATATGTTAATTATTCACTTTGTAGCATTTAGACCTTAAGAGAAGGGGTTTTATAGCAAAGGGCTCCACACTGAGGAGAATGGTGAGGGTTTGTTTCTTCTGAGACAGCTTTTGTTTGCTGCTGCCTTTCTGCTTTGCCCCATGCTGTGGTGTATGGAACTAGGTAAACTACAACAGTGAGAAAAGGGTAAAGGACTGTTGAAATGGTACAGTGTTATAAAAGGGCAAGTTTTAAAATGATATACCTATCTTTGCTTGTATGTATGCATCAATACATTGAACATTACCCTGTTGGCTAACCTTATGCTGTATTTGAAGTAAGCTCTTCCACAGCTTCTGGCTTTTTCCTATGCAGCAGTATTTTGCAGGCTAGATTCACTCTGGTAGGTTATTTCAGCTGGCAGTTTTGCTTTCATATGGGAAACCAAGATATCTCTCAGGAATGCCACAGAAGGGATGCACCAACAGCTTAAGCCCTTTAAGTTTTGCCATCAGCTCTTTGATGTATGTTGGCTATTTGCAAGAATCCACAGCATATTTTTTTTCCCGCTAGGTATTTTCTAGCTAGTGCCAACAGAAGCAGCATAGCCTGGACTGAACATGGCCTTCAGTCTGACATAGCCTCTGCTTTACCCAGGATACCTAGAAGTAACTGTAAGGACTGTACGTTTCAGAGATGGCTAGCTGAGTTTCCAGATAAGGAGATCCAGCTGCACCTTGTGGAAGCTCATGGCCAGCTGGTCATGGAGAATTCTTCCCCAGAGGAGACTGCCCATGTTCAGGCAGAGCTGGATCAGCTGAAGGAGTCTTGGAGATCACTGAAAGAGATGGCAACTGGGTAAGTGTTCATGTATGTCTTTTTTCGATGCTCACTCTAACCAGTAATGGAAAACAAAACACTTCAATGAAAATATTAGAAATATTAGAATTAGACATCTAATGCTCCTTAGAAACACTCCTGACCTGTTGTTTTTTTGTTTGTTTGTTTTTGTTCATTAAAAAGATATTGGCACTAATAATAATAGTAATAAGTTGCAATGGTGCTATTTCACTAGAGGTGTCCCCCACAGTCTTGATCAAGATGCGGGCATCTCACCATTAGGTGTCTCACTGTACTGATGTCTCTGATTTTGTGTTTTACAGTCTTCTCAAAAGGTGGCAGTTAAACAGACCGGTGGCTGATAAGAAGAAGAAAATAGCACTTGTGGATAGTAGACATATGTCTGGACCCGTCTTCCATTGTTTAGATCTCAACCATAAGCAGGTGAGAGAGGAACTTTGCATCTGCCTTTATCATCAGCTTCACAAGAACAATTTTATTGGCTTCATTTGATATTATGAGTTATATGCTTGAAGGTAAAGATCTTTCAGTCAGGCCTTCAGAAGAAACATCTAACTTAACAGTAACAGCTTTTACTTGTTGCTGTTGTCCTGTAATCTAGGAGAAGACAGCAAAAGGGCAAAGGAAAAGCAGCCGCGTTAAGCTCCTGCATGACTTTGAAGAGTGGTTACAAGGAGAAAACACCAAACTCTCCAAAATTCTTGCTATGAATTTGTCTTCCACAGAGGAAATCAAGACATGCCACAAAGAACTGGAGGTTAGTTTTCCAGAGGTGAAGATAGAGACAAAGATTGCAATAAGTGTGCATTATTTCAGAATTAAAAAACAAAAACAAACAAAATAACTCTTATAATCTCTGTGTTAGGAGACTCCAGAGCTAGAGAGAGCTAAAGGGAACTAGTAAGTTCAGGAAATTAGGACAAGTATTTCACTCCTACCAAGAAAGATCTGCCAGAGCCAGAGTGGTAGAAGTGAAAGGAGCAGCATGGCCTGTATGTGCTGGACTGGACAATTCCAGCATACTATATCAAATGTGTTTGTTAAAAGAAGCTGATTAAAGTCTGTGCTTGCTATTTGGAATCACTGTTTTGGTTTCATTTAAATGCCATAACAGTGGATGCTGTAAGAAATGAAGCGAACAAAAATATCCAAAGCTACAGGGATTCTACAAATGAGTGGACCATTTCAGGCCAAAAGAGCAACTAAACAAATGTGCTGTTCCTGAATAGCCAATAGTTTTATTTAATACAACTGTTCATTTAAATGGTAGCTTTTAAAAAATGGGACCCTCCTGAATTCTGAGTTGCTAGTGACCTTGCTTTGGCTGCAGGAGCTGCAGGCTCGTGTGCCTGTTGGTCAGCGTCGCTTTGAGGACCTTCTTCATTTTCATCCTGTCATTGGAAATTCTGAAGATCTGGAAGACCTGCGTTACCGTTGGATGCTTTACAAATCTAAATTGAAAGAATCCATGAGTTCGCCGGTAGGTGACAGCACTGAATTTGCAGTTGCTGATCTCTGCCATTGCTTTTAGGATGCTGCAAATTGCTAATCTCAATTCAGCAATACATATGTATGTGCTTAATTGAAACCTCCCTTAGTAAATAAAATTAAAGACGGAGCAAATGTAACTATATATTTATGAATATAAGCACAAACCTTCTTGTATTAAAATAAAAGTTATGCACTATGTTTTTCCCTTCATAAACAGTGCTCAGAGTATTTCTCAAAGTGGAATGTTCAATGGAACAGAGCAATAATTAGCTATTGTCAAAAATGCAGGCTAATATTTTGGAGCTGCATCTTGTTCTTGGCACATTTCTAGCTTTTTGCCTTGTTCTGTACAGTGTCCTCCCTTGAACTATTTTTTTGAATGGTTCCTGTAGTAAGAATATATCATTATTTGTGTCTCCTGCTGTGAGATAGTGATCAGAATGGCCACTGACTAAACTGTCTCAGAAAGTAATAGTGCACAGAAGGACTAGACCTTTGTACGTCCCCTTTGAAACTGTCTAAGGATGTGGAATGGAATAAATACGGGTATTTTTAAAATACAACTGCAGAGCATTTTAATGTGTGAACCAAATGAGTAAGGAATTTACCTAATGATATATTAAGGATGGCAGAATTCATCTCCATAGATTAGATATTCCATGTCATGCTAAATATATTTCTGTGTTCTTAGCATAGACCTATGTAATTATTAATTAAAACTTTTCTAGCTTAATTACTTACATTATCTGTTCAAGATACCTTAACCGTAGGAATAGACTTTCCAGTTATGCATTTGCCACTTTCTATATAGAATTAAGGAATTGGAAATTGAACACCTAAAGTTTGAGGCCCTCGAAAATTTTCTGCTTTAGGAATCCTTCAAAACCAAAACTTACTTAAAAAACAAAGCTTACTTAAAACACAAGTCCACTGATTGTAATAAGTAATGTTTTGATTAAGAAAAGCTTGTGTAAGCATAAATATAGTCAATAGGTGTCAGTAAAATCAAGGCTATTGCTGCAATTCTTCACCTGATTCAAATAGCTGAGAGCCTGAAAACATTTTAACTTTTTGTCTAATGTGTGTTAAAAAGCTCGTTAAAAATATATCACCTGCTAGTTCACTCTATCCAGATGACCGTGAATTTAAAGAAACATCCCCTGTGAGGTGAATACTCATTTGTAGGTTCCACTGGGATCTTAAATTCATGCTTTTTTCACCTTTTTTTTTAACAGATTGCTAGATCTTCAGAACAACCAGGCATATTCAGAAAGGTATGAAATTTTCCTGTTATTAAGCTAAAGAATATTTTATCAGATATTTCACAGATAATTATTTTGAATTAGACTTTTTCAAGATTCTTGAGATTGTTCTATTATTAAAAGCCTCTCTTTTCTCCTTTATTTTTTTTAAAGTTTTTGCTCTTGAGCTGTACTTGCTATATCCCTAGAAGATAAATACCCATATGCTGTGCTATGTGAACTCAATTCATTTTTCTAAGGAGACTATGGATGGGCTGAAATCTTGCTCAAAACAATTTAGGGACCAAGTGCCTAAAATAACCTTGAAAATATGCCTTCTGATTCCTTTAGAAACTTCTGGAAAATTGCTTTGGATCATTCAGCCCATTATCTTACTAATGCAGAAAAACAAAGAGATTTACCTAATGTTATTAGATTAAACCCTTGCTATAAGAAGCAGAATTTCTCATGTGTAGGAGTTTCTTTAGGAAGCGATGACATAAGAAACAGAAACAGTAGCCCAGATGATAAGGACAAGCTTAAAGAAAACAAAATACTGCCAGCTTCTCCTTTAATCCAAGAAGCTTTAATGATGCCCTTTTCGTAAAGACAGCGAGTGTTGCAGTTGGGCTGAACAACGCTGAACATCCTCTTCTTCCTGTCAGAACTTGCTTTGCCTACAAACTGTTAGCTTCTACTTTGCACTGTTATTTCTCTTTCCTCCTGTTTTCGCAAGGAATAAAGTAAGGCTCTATTTGCCCAACAGAATGTAAATTGGATAAATAACATTTTGCATGAACATAATCACTCTTAAGCTAAACCAAGCCCTTGATTTCTTCAGTTGCAAAAAATACCTCTTTAGAATGAGACCAATATTTAAAGGGTGCAATGCAGTGCACTTCTAATATGGTCAGAAGTTAAGACTTCCTCAGCCAGATGAGATATTCCTCTGGTGTTCAAATGGAGTGGCATCTCCCATATTTTTCCCCAGTGAAATACTCACCTATCCATGGTAGTTTTCACACATCTCCTGCATAATTTTGGCCAGATTTGGCTCAAAGAGTTTCCATTCTTGCCTGTCTGACTCAGCATAAATTGTTCAATACTGATGAGATGATAAGGTCAGCAGAATTTATCAGGTTGGAAAAACAATCTGACATTTTAATACTTGGAGTAGTGGCAGCCAAACATAGCAGCGCTGCTTTCTGCTAGAGGAGGCCTAAAGGGATAGTCCAGAAGACTGACTGAGGAATTCAGTTGGCTAGAGCTTTTTGTGTGGGGTGGGAACAAAAAATTAAAAAGAAAATAAATACAAAATAAAAGCTTAAGGCATCAGCTTGAAACATCTTCACTGAGCAATTAGGTATCAATTTTTAATTCTTCCATCTTTCATGACTCAGGGTATGTGGCATTTATTCCTCAACTTCTCCAAATGAGACCGAAGTCTTCTGTTAATCTTCAAGGGTACTGCAATAATGTAATGGCAGGCAGCAGATGTTTGTCAATTAGACCTACAGCAAGAGCACAAAAAAGCATTCTCTGAGTTCTTAATAGCTACTGAACACAAAGAGAACAGTTTGGCGCAGGAGGAACTGAAATACTTCGTATGAAGAAAGGAAATGGTTTCCATTGCACCAACAAGTTATTTGTAGTTTCCTCCCAGCCAGTATAAATGTCATAACCTACACCTTGCTCACTTAAGTGAGATTCTGCCTAGTTCAGAGTATTCAGTCTCTATTTATACCATGTCTATAGTCAGAATTCAAGTAACGCAAGTGAGGTGTATTTTTTCATTCATGCTGAGGCTTTTCTCAGGATATGAGTATAAGTTGGTTGTGCACCACTTGAAACAGAAAACAGTGTTGATCCCTTGTGGGTGCACTGCTGTTCAGGCTGAGAGGAAAAGCAAACCAACTACAGAATTAGAAGCTGTGAAGTTTATTTTAAATTCAGATTCAGCACTTAATGTGTGGTTAGAAATGAAAGAAAGATTAGACAAAATATTTTCGTATGTTTTGATTATCATTTCAAAACCATGGTGAAAAAACACTCAGAGTGGCTGATCTTGGGAGTTCATTCCTGCAGAAAGTACACATGGTTGGGGCAGCATCTCTGTACTTGCTACCTCCAGTGGTCTGCATGCAGTGGGAGGTTTGTGGATCCCTGCTTGGGGATCAGGTTACCTGTAACTTCTCAGCTCCCCCTTGTTTTTGGGTCACACAGAATCTGCAGAGGTGGCAGATTTTTAGGCATTTTGGTCTGATCTCTGCTTCTGCAACATGAGATCCCTAGTGGCTCTGCTTTCTCTCATGTTTGAGTCATAAATATATTGCAGCCACAGCAGATCAACCTGGAAAATGGGAGGACGCAGCTGCAGCCAGTCTCAGTCCATCGCTTTCTGTTTTTATTCTATTTCTAGCCTGCATTTCCCAATGTTGGCCAGAACAGAGCCCACTCCACATTTATTAATATGCTTTATTCTAATCATTCATCCTTCACTGAGGACATGCCTCTAGCCGCCGGTGCCGTTGGGAACATTATGGGGCTAATGATTCTGAAGTGAGCAGCTTCTTGTTGATTAACAAAAAACAGTTGCAGGAAATTGCCCTGGCTACAGTGAATTTTTAGCAGGTGCCAGTGACGGGGCAATGTTGATGGATATTTCTGCAGGGCACCTAACGTATTTAGGGAAGCGCTTGAGCAAAAGCTCAATAATAAATATGATAAAAGTTACATTTGAAGACTGGCTAACTGTAAATACTCCATGAACACTCTTAGCATAAATAGGAAGTCAGAAGCTCATTATTTACAGTCTAAGTAGCACTGTTTGATTTATTTTCTCAAGTGCTCGGAGTAATTACACTTCCTTGCTACACAAATGATTCTGGCTTTACTGTTTGTACAAACAAAATAATTAGCATTCATTACATCAGTGGTCAGCTAATTGCTTCTTTTGAGATTCTGCTAAGAATAATCTCCTATAACGCAGGGACAGAAGGAGCGTGTAATTTAATCTTATTTAGAAACATAATTGATCTGGAGTCAATCACATTAATGCAGCCATTCAGGAAGCTCTGTAAAGCAGGATTTGCCACAGCATGCCAGGAATAAAGCAGTTCTGCTTTGTCCAAGCACAGAGGTGACAAGAATTCTTCAAGTCATATAGCTGTATTACAGAATGCACAGCACAACATACCTGTGTTAGTGGTGCATTTATGCTGAAATGTGTAGTCCGTTTATTCTCCTGAAATCCTACTGGTGTATCACACACAGATGCTAGAACAGAGGGACTCCTTATTTATCTCTTACCTGATTCTGCTACTTCTGTGTTTTGCTGATGCTCTCCCTCTAAAGCAATGCTATTGCAAGATGGAGAAGATATCTTGCTTCCCAGGACATGCTGTCCTTACCTTCTGTTAATGTCTCAGGTATACTGACTGAAGGCATCCATTACTAGCTGCTGGTGGCTCTTCTGGGAGAAGTAGTATAGCATTGCTTTTAAACGCAAAATATGTTTGAATACGTTATATTTCTTATGAGTGTATTTAAAACTAGTGGCACGTGTGTTCTTATTTGTTCATACAACCCTTCACAATTTGTTTGATACAAATCATTAAAGTACTCAACTAATTCTGTCAAACCAATGCTCACCATTTTCTAACATCTTTATATGTCAAAATTAAAATTCTGACTATATATATGTATTACATAGACAGACATTTCATTGCCAATAAATGTATCTTATAGGTTAGTAATCACTGAGAATCAGTGTTATTTAGCGAAATGGGAGTAATTTGCCATAAAAATTTTAAATTGAGTACCTGAAGTGTCTAGCTAGCTGACTTTAAAAATAGTTCCCTTAGCTGAGATTTTTAACAGCAAGCTAAAAGCCCTTATTTAAATATCCTTTAAATAACATTGTTCTAAAGTAGATTTTTATCAGGGATTGAAATCAAAGTAAAGAACTGCTATCCTTTGATACTGACTGGATTTCCAGAGTTCAGATTTGAATATTACTGATTTTAAAACTTCTTACTCTGTTCTGAAACCTTTGCAAATACTTCACTTGTGATGTTTAAGGGGTAACGTGTTACTCACTGTGTTGCTTTTGTGTATGAAGAAATCTTCAAAATTAATACAAAAAAACCTTCAAAATTACCCTGCTGGCAGTTTGTCCTCCCATATTCTTGTAACACTGAACTAAGAATGTTTTACTGACCCATCCTACCTTCTCTCTTACCAGTGTTCCACAGTGCTCTTTTATCCCACATCAAGCACTTTAGGGATAAAGAGAAATCAGTTTCCACTTCAGCTCGTGTGCTGAAGGTGGGAAAAAATTGGACTTCTTGTGCTTTCCTGGAAAATTCCAGAAGTGAGTGCTGCTTTAATGGATCAGTCTGTAGCCCTTGTCCTGTGGCACGCTTATCCTAAAAGCATGTCATGTTGTTTATGCATGCAGAAGCTAACCTTTATAAATCCGTTTGTGTCACAGTAGCATATGGCACAGTACTTAGTTTTAAGCGACTTTGCAGTAGAAAATCTGAAATATCCGCCATATGTGGCTGCTGTAACCTCAGATACAAACTGCTGGCTTTTCCATGTTTTCCATTTCTTTTAAATCAGCCCTTCATCAAAGATTCTAGTTCATCATCCAGCTGTGTTGAGGTACTCCACAATCTCCCTAAGGGAGAAAACAAAGCTTGCAATTTGCCTGTACACTTACTTATTTACGTACATACATTTGTCCTTTTTAAAATTTAAAAGAATGTTAAGGTTGCAAAGTCAAGCAATCTGAAGATAGAAAATGTCAGAGCTAAAATTGCTTGTGAGACCTCAGTTAACCTCCTTTCAGCACGTAGATTCTTGTAGCCCTCTTTTAGATGAAGAAGGATAAGCACAGGACTCAGAGGGGTCCCAGCCATCTTCACTCATTCCTCACTGCAGGTTGCCTAACCTGTGCAGTGCTTGCATTTAGGAAAGTATGGTTCTGAACACAGTGGCTCATTGTCCTTTTGAAGAGGCCAGATAACCTCTGATCAACAGTATCCAACTCTTAGTTTCTGCTGTGGTGAATGGGGATGAGCCACAGGTTTGTCCCAGAGCATGCTGGTTGCTCCACTCTGTGGGGTCAGTGGCATCCAGCTCCCCCAGTTAGGATATCAGCAAGTAAAAAATTCCTTCACTCTTGAAAATACCAACTATGATTTGCAATATGTTGTGCATCTCAGAGAGGGATGCTCGTGGCTCTTATCTGAGAGCTGTT